>NC_065547.1:32225002-32529967 GCF_022605725.1 Anthonomus grandis grandis | reverse complement strand
ATCCCAACCGGGACCAGCTGATTCAGACGAAGAAACTAGTATAGTATTTGGACTTAATTTTATTCATTTTACCCCCATAACTTTTTAACATGTATAATGGATTTAAGTACATTTTTGCAAAAATAAAAAATAAAAAAGCAAAATTAAGTAAATATTTTATGTTTGAAACTTTTTTTAATCTTTAAATAAAATTTAAGTGTTAACATAAGTTTTTAAAATTACTCCTGGAATTTTCAAATTGAAGTAAACTTTAAAGTCATTTATCTCAGCTTTATCAAAAATGCACTTAAACCCTTTTACTTCTGGACCCCTCAATTATTCAATTAAATATATTGCAAAATTAGCAAATTTTCGGTCCAGGTAAAACCAAACGGGCACCAGTAAAATGAATATTGTCACTGACGTGAGGAAAAGTGTCAATAAATCAGTGACAGTCGATATTTGAAAACAAGTATGAATTATTCAATCGACGAAAAAATAGCCATAATTAAGTGGCATTATGCGGGAAACAGTTTTAGAGCAGTATCTGAAATGTTTTCAGTTTATTTCCCCACCAAGCCCATTCCGTCCATTTCAACTATTAAACGTATTCTCAATAAGTTCGAGTCCTAAGGTAACGTAATAAATAATTGTAAATGTTCAACTCAGGATATCGAAAATAGAGCCGAAGAAAGAGAGACCAGAGATCTTAATATTCTACTGAGTCTGGAGGAAAACAAGATGGTTAGTACGAGGGTTCTTGGGCAAGAGGTAAATAAACATCATACAACGGTATTGCGCACTTTAAAAACACAAATAATATTCGTAAAATTCGAAAAATATGCGCAGGAAAGAGATGAAGAGCGAAGAATGACATTTTGTTTTGAAATGATGGAAAGAGCAAATAATGATAGGAATTTTTTAAGGAATATTTGTTTTACCGATAAATGTTCATTTACCCTCAACAATGAACCAAATGTTCAGAATTGCCGGTATTGGAGCCAAGCAAATGAACATCGCTTTATTCATACTCGGACACAATATCCCCAAAAAACAAATGTATTCGTGGAAATTATCGGACACCATATCATTGGACTCTTTTTTATGGACTATAACCTAACAGCTGAAACCTATTTGGGGTCCGGTAAAGTTAAAGGGACGTCTAAAAACCGATTTTTTTTTTTAAATTTTTACATAGAATGTTGAGTGTAGTCAAAATATTGATAAAAAGTGAGGATGATGGGAAAAAATACAAAACTTTGGAAATTATGAAGGTTTTTCTACGTTAAATACGTAATTATTGCTGGCTTGCACAAGGTTTTTTAGCTCTTGAATTTGCTAAAAATATATATATTGGGGCAATTTTGGAACTTTTTGGGGGCTATTATTGTAAATTTATATAATTTTTTATCGCTTTGTACCACTTTTAATTAGATATTTTGTAATTTCTACACAAGAAAAATAAAACAACAACCTTATTGACAAAAATTGCAGTGGCTTCACTATGTCCCCAGTAGTATTTTTTGGTTTTGTCTGGAACACTTTTTAGTTGGATGGGTTGGCTGTGGACTCAATTTTAGATAATAAAGGCATAATATACCTAGTTAGATTTTACATTACATGAACAAAACACATTTATCAGGTGTTAAAAAATAGGTATTATTTATTTAAATTATTTGATATTTTATGTAATTTAATATATAATAAGTATACATTTTGAAAAAAAACATAATTTAAGATATTTAATTATTAATAGGTAAATAATAACGATGAGGTTTAATGTACATTAACTTATAGTCAAAACAATAAATATCTTTTAATTCATTATAGGCATTAAGGAATAAGGCATAGGAATTATAGGCACAAACACGGGGCTCCCGCCCCGCGTGTTTGTGCCTATAATTCCCATTTTCTAACTATTATCCCATTCCCTAAGTAGGGCTCAAACGACTATCTAACCCACTATTTAGCGCCAACCCAAGGTTCCAATCCCTTTTTGCAATCCCAACTCCACATGTGCGCCAACCACACAGTCGCATGTGCGCACAAGGAGCTGCCGCCCCATGTGCGCCCACCTTGTATGCGCACACGGGCTACCGCCCCGTGTGCATATTTTATGATTATATAAATAAACAAATACTTACCTATAGTAAGACAGGATAGAAAATTACGATAATCGTACTAGTACAGTAGCCACTCCCAATAAATAATATTTGTTGACGTAAGTGACATTTTGACAGTCTTTTTTATTTATGAATAATTATGAATTAATCCGTATTTACATATTTGATATTCCTGATTTGCGTGTGGAAATTTGTGTTTATCACCTAAATAAGTAATGTAAATCCTTCTAAGTTACAGAATTTTCTTACTTAAGGCTTTAAATTTAAATTAATAGCACATATAATGGTCAACGTGATGCCTAGTCCCAAATAGAGTGTAGTTAAGCCGGGTGTAATTGTGAATCATACGTAAGTAGAAAATCCTTTATAATTTTTAAAATTTTGCATTTTATTACTTCATCCTCACTTTTTTATCAATAAAATGTTCAAAATCAACATTCTATGTAAAAATTTTCAAAAAAAAATCGTTTTTTAGACATCCCTTTAACTTTAATGGACCCCCTATTTGGACTTATTTCAAAATCAAATTGGACCCGCCTTGAAAGAAGTTGTTCAGGAAGATCAAATGATCTGGTACCAAATGGATTGTTGCCCGGCAAATGTATAATTTGAGAATCTAAACCAGTTACAAAACGCTATTTCGTTAGAATGTAATAAAATTTCCCAATATCAACTTAGTAACGTTAGAAATGAATTTTATGATCGGTTAGGATATTGTTTAGCTGTTAATGGATCATTGTTTGAACATTTGATTAATTGATGTTTTTATGTAATTCTCTATTATTTTTAAAAAAGTTATTGTATTTTATTTTATTTTTCCACACTTAGTAAAACATTAAGAGTTCTGTTCTCTCTTTCTTCGGATCTATTTTCGATCTTCTGAGTTAAACATTTACAATTATTTATTGCAATGTCTTTGGACTCGAATTTACTAACAATAAGTTTAATGGTTGAAATGGACCAGATAAGCTTGATGAGAAAATAAATTGAAAATATTTCAGATACTGCTATTGGTTTAATTAAATTTTAAATATGATAAAATTATTTTTTTAATAATCGATAATAATAATTCTTATTGGTTTAACTTCATCGTTATATTAAATAAAAGTTTAGATAAAAAAGTAATGTTAACGTATCTTACTTTGAATGTATGGCTGTGAGATTGATAAAACGAAAAAAAAAAACATTTCTTGTATTCGGCTGTACGTCAGATTTGACAAAGCCTTATAACAAATTGTTTGCTGGTGGCTGGTGTCTGGTTTTACCTGAACCGAAAATTTAGTAATTTTGCAATTACATTTAGTTGAATAATTTAAGATTCGCTTATTAAAATTTTTTGAAACTTTGCACGAGAGTTTGCCAGATTGGTCTCTTCAAAAAGTTATGTTACATTTTTTCTTTAAAATGTACAGGGAAGCCAATAATTGACCCCCTTAAAATTTAGATAGGATTTCCTATGTTCCACTCGGTGACTCACCACCCGGTATAGATAAGTTAAAACGGTATGTTACACTAAAAATAAATTAAATAAGTATTTTAAAACTAAAATCTTACACTATTCAATGACTACTTTAATTAATTAAATACATCTTCAAAACACAGAGATAAAAAAAAATTTAGTTATTAGTTAGTTAAAATAAAAAAATTAAGTGGGAACATTTAAATATACTTACAAAAGAAACATCAAAGCTCTTCGTTTAGTTGTGACAAATAGAACATAGTGGTTTCATAGATTGTATTTGGTGTATTTGTTGTTGTTATGGAATATGTCACTGTTAGTGCGTAAGTAACAATCTACTTAACTATAATGAATAATATTTTAGCCCTGGGCTATAATTTTTTAAGGTGTTTAGATAATGTAAACAAAACAAAGGTTTTTTCGCTTTTTTTAATTATCGTTATAAATATTATTATAAATATTCTAAGATAAGTAATATATTTAAGTATGCTTTTTAATGTTGTTGAATGGTTATACAAAAGTTATTTAAAGACTATTCAAATTTGTTTTTCAGGATTTATTAGATTAATTAAATTTGCGTGATGTGCAAGATGTGCTTAAGTTGTCAGTAACAAAAAACAAGATACTTAAATATATTACTTATCTTAGAATATTTATAACGATAACTGTATATTTAAATGTTCCCATTTAATTTTAAATTTTTTGTATTTAAATAATTAAAGTAGTCATTGAATATCGTAAGATTTTAGTTTTAAAATACTTATTTAATTTATTTCTAATGTATTTTTAGTGTATTTTAATCGTTGATGATTATTTTTTTGACCACTGTATAACATACCTTTTTAACTTATCTATATGTGTTTTTACTATGTTTTCTTTTAAACTTTGTAGTGCCCAGAAGAAGGCCTAATACAGGCCGAAACGTTGGCAATTAAAGGAAAAAATTTGAAAAGCTTTGGATTTTATTTGACCATTTATCCATCTAAACCCTTAAAAATTAAAATATCTATTCAACAGTTCCAAAAAAAGTTAAATCGATGGACGTACCAGCGAATAGTGACCAAAAATATCATTTCATAAAACTTAACTTGGTACATGACCAATTTACCCACAAAACAATATGTCCGATTTACAATTTTTTGTCACTAATGTACAAGAACAAAAAAAAATGCTTTACCAAAATCTTTGTGGGAGGAAACTGCTTCAAAGCGTCATCAGAAGCACAATAAGGGCTCATAAACGGGTCATTAGGGACCGGATTGCACAGCTCCTCCCACAATTTCCCCGGTCTATCGTTTTCTAAGAGCTTCGCTTCGCTGGCGATGCCGCGTTCGCCCATCATTTTACTGAAATGGCCCTTTATCGAGGACACGAAACCGTAGAGACGGGTCTGAAAGGAGGTGTCAAGGGCGGACGAGGAGGAACTTTCCGGATCCAAGTGGGGCGTTTTGGTACCTTCTGTGTCTGTATCCGGATCTGGAAAAAAATTATTAATGCATTTATTGACAAAACGAAACATTTAATATTAAGATGAAAACATGCAAGGTTATGAACAAAATGTGTTTTGGATGAAGTGCTTTCCCCTTATAAGTTAATATTAAACTTATTCTACTATACTAGTCCTAGCATAAGGCATAATTTAAGTTTCGCATGGCGCTGTGAAATAAGGAGCATAGCGTTTGGGTATTCTCCCAATTTAAATAAAATATTAGTGAGTTATTTGTTAAATAATAAGAGGAAAAGCAGAGAATATTCTAATAAACAAGAATTGGAAATCCTAAGGCTTACATAGATACGCAACATTTAGCATACAATTAAAAGGCCTCAAAAAGTATTTTAGCTCCAAAAGTCAAGATAAATCAACTTCTACTGATTAGCTTGAAGACGCAGAGGTAATATTCTCTCTAAATAAAAGATAACTTGCAAAATCGATTTTAAACAGTATTAAAGAGCATAAATCCGATATCGCAACACTTAAAGCAACTGTGTAAACTTAAAGTATAACACTTAAAGCATATGCACGCGTCGAATCTTAACGTTTGTTAAAATACTACATTTGAACTATAGGCGTCCTAGAAATTTATAGTTGCTTTTATTTTTGTGTAGATTTTTAGAGTGCTTAATAATGATAATTGTCAATCCAAAATACCATATCAAAATTTATATTGATCTTAGATTTATCAGCAGCTATATTATTAAGACCAGCTGCGGTCATGTAAGGAATCATGACAACATTTGGATCATGTCTAGCGTAGCCCAGAAACCAATACTGGCTACTTGAGCAAAAGTACCGAGAGTCCGAGCCCCGGATTGGCAGGTTCAATAATATTCAGTAATAGAATCGTTTTCATCTTCTTGATCATAGTTTAAAAATGAAATAAAAATCTGATGCTTTGCAGTACAAGAGTTTTTTAAATCTTGATTAAATCTTTCCCTTAAAAAACCAGGTTCCTTAATAACAAATAGAAGAAGACAGGCAAAAAAATTACTTAAAGTGAAACTTCACTTCATTAATTTGAAGTTCATGATCGTCATCTTCTCTAAAAATTCTATCCTGTATGTATGATGCTGCGAGGTTCATCTGGTACATGCCATAGTAAATTGTTTTAGGGATTGCAAATCTAGCACAGGAACTTCTGGACGAATAGACGAATAACGGACAATAGACGAATTAATCACAATGATCATTTTTTCTTGATAGATTGTCGACTTCCATATGCGCTTGCACAACATTTGAAATTTAAGATCTAAAATATGCTGGGCTCTTTACGCATAGGCACCCGCCATGTGTAGTATAAGGTGGTATCGTCAAGGTGTTTGACGTGTTGCAACTTAAATATTTCCTTAAAGAATGTCCATTTAGTAGATAAAGTATCTTCACAAGTATCTTCGGTAATAAGTTATCGCTGAGCAGGTGAGAGTATGACTGGCATTTCGCACTGGATGCCGAGTATTTCAAGAAGTCTTCTAGCATCACAGTACCCTCTGCCTACCAACATAATGTCACCACCATTCTCTTAAATCATTTCCCTCTTCTTTGAAATTATAATGTAGTATTTCGGCATCGTTTCTGCGAATCAGAAAAATAGGCCCAAAAATATCTAATATAAATCTATCTAGGGCTTAAGAAGGTATTTGTGCTTATAAACTAAATATGATTGACGCAAAATACGAAAATTCATCTTTTGTTTATATAACAGTATGTCGAATACACTACAGTAATGGCCTTAGGATCATTTAGATGGGGATTATTCAGATTGTTAGAAAATTCTGTCATATGCTGAGCAATATAATTCTGCCTAGTTATTGATCTCGGCTCAATACTTTCAGAAACGAATCTTCCAATTAATGAAATTCTTAGATAATCTACTACTAAACAAATCTACAATAATAAAAAATAATTTTAAAAACATGTCATTTAATCCTTGGCGAAGTCTGCATAAAAACAGCAGCAAGTCTTTTTATCATATATAATGTATTTTACCATTTGGAGCGCTGTATCTCAAAAGGTAAACATATCATCAAATTTTTCGATCAGATTTTTCGTAAATTATGTCAACTGGTTTATTAATAGAGCGTAGGTCGTGCAACAAAATAGTTGGGTCATCATCATCTAAATGGTGCCTACACCATCTAACATTTTCACCAATATCAAATCTCGGTTTGGCGAAAAGATTTACTCCTTAGTCCACAGATAGCTCTGTAATTCATGATTGTCATGACAACTGACATAACGCCGGTTCGTTGTTTGTGTTATTACAATTCTTAAAGCATGCAGGATCTGCTTCTGCATTAAATTAGTAATGGATATGTTACAGTTATTGCACAAAATGGGTTGGTGATCTATTTGTAAAGGCAGGTCCATTATGCCTGGTAAAGTCCAGTGCAACGATATATTAGAATAGTCACCCGTCAAAACACCAGCATTCCACCTACCAAACAATGTCATCCACCTTCTATTTACATTGTTTGAGAAGTAAAATGCTGGTGTTTTGATGGGTGACCATTCTAATATATCGTTGCACTGGACTTTAACAGCTATTTCCCTTTCTAAAATATTATTATTTTCCTCACTATTAATCCTGTCCAAATTTCTTGAGTAACATGCTATATCGCATACAAAACAATGTATTCGTGGAGATCTGCCAGCCATTTCTTTTAAAGTCGGTAATCTCAGTATTTTTCAAAGGTTTGGAATAATTTTGCGACCTTGTGGCGCGCTACAACGCGGAATAAGCAAGTGCTTATTCCGCGACCCGAATTCTAGCCGTCTTGCCGTCTCTTCTCCTTGCCGATGTCACGTAGACGTCAATGGTCAGGATTGTCAAAAAAGTGCAGTCGGTCACGTTTGTTTTATCTCGAGAAATTCTCTCTGATTTTGTTAATTTAGTTTTAGTCAGAAAAGTTGTAAAGAAGTGAATAAAAACCCTAATCTCATGTTCAGGGTTGTTGTTAATTCCACCTCCAGAGTGTAGCACAAAAGCGGCCACCCGCGCGAGACTCATAGTGGATCTCGGGCGGAGTGCACTTAACACGAGACAACAAGTCGCGTGTTCCTCACGCCTTCACTCAAAACCCCTCTAAACTCTAAAACCTTATTTTTGAATGTATTACAAAAACTTGTGGTTGCTATTACATTATTTTTGTGCTTTACTTGTCATGTTTACCATTATTGCATTTCATAACGATCTCAGTAAATAGGGTATATAATAGGGTAAACAAAGTTAACATATGACGTAACTTTAAATGGCTATAACTTGAAAGAACGAATTTTAGAGATTCACGCCCATACACACTTTTGATTTGTAGGTCAAAAGCTATCATTCTGAAAAATTGTATGTCATTCCAATAAGAGCCAGTTCTCATAAGGTTTCTGCAGGGTCCTTCTCGTTTCTACAAAATATCTTACCAAGTCACGATATTTTTAAAATGTTTTCAGCGACACATATAAATACACTAGCAAGCAAAACCTAAATGAACGCCAACTCGTTACACTTTAGGAACCATCCATAAATTACATAAAACGGTAATGAGGCAGGGCCTCATGTTACGCAGGGGAAGAGAGGAGAGGGATTCAGAACCTAACGTAAGAAAAAAATTCCAATATTTAAACAAAATTGAAAAAATCAAACAAATTTATATTTTTATTTTAAAAATTGAATTATTTGATTACATAGGTAAATTTTTCGAAAAAGCGATAATTATCTCGGTTAAAAATCTTATAATCTCTGATTTAGATGCGCCTTGGTATTAAAAATGTTCAGTCTGATTATTTGAGTAAAGTTTATATGAGATATCTGTAATATCAAGAAAGTCCGTGTGGTTAGTAAAGTCCAATATCCATAAAAGAATAATTGGGCATAAAAAAAATTAATAGTTGAAGAAGCAGTCATTAGTCTTTTAATGCAATAACAATACAAACATGGCAGTATCCATAATATTGTTTTAATGATAAGAATTCAATTGGTATTGAAAAATAATCGAAGTCATCATTACGATACTATCGAAAAGATCGATACTAGAATTCTCTACTATTGTAGTTGAACAGAGTACATGTTGTGTGTCATTTGTGCGCTGTCTGAAGATTAATTCAAACAGCAAAGTTGAAAATTATAAGGATTTCATCCAGATTTCAGTCAAATCAAAATTAATCAAATGTCAGGCGTCTTACATCTGTCTCTAGAATGCTTAGGTTATCCTCGAAAATCTCGCCAAATCTGCCAGTCAAGACAAATGTATTTTGGAAGAGTAAGAAAGGTGAGAAATATTCTTGCTGCATTTGGAATTCTTTTGTTAAAGAGGATAGTCTAGTTGTTGCCGAATACCTTGATCAACATGATACTCCAGAAGGGTATTGTATTCACGTGCGGAAATTACAATACCTTTTTAAAATCACGAAGTGATAATTAGAAATGTTGTGATGTTCATCGTAGTGATTTAGGAATGATTTTACCAGAAGGCCTTCTATCGTTACCTGTCCCAATACTATAAACTCCAGCTCTAATTATAGCTATTTCAAAAGACAAAAGTTTTGTCCACTCTTAAGATTATCATTAGATATTCAGAAACTCAAAAAGTTTATACTAATAAATTAATGCAATATGAGCTTTACTGCCCAAGTGTTCGATACAGCATCGAAGAAGGCACTGGCGATATATGCCGTGTATATTTTGCATCAAACAAAAATCTATTAAATTACAAGAATAATGAATGTGCCTGAACACAAAAAACTCAACATTTGACTATTTTGCAGAGTAAACATGTTAGAAATCTCTGCCTTATTGCTCAGTCATTGATCTGATTATACTCAGTACCTTGATGATAAAGATATGGATGTTGAATACATTGAAGAATATTAAAAAGCAGAAAGATTATCTGAGTCAGAAGTAATTATTATTCCGTCCGTTATTCAATGGATGGTTTGGACCAACGATGTTTGATTGTGAGTGACGAACGTTTAATTTTTTTGAATTATTTATCCTTCCACAAGATAAATTAATTTCTGCTATTGAAACAATTATCGTATTACGCATAATTATGTTATATTATTAAGGCTTAATTGTTTTAGATGGCTGTTGACACCAAATTTTTACTAACATACTATATATCAGATTATGTGACATTAAAACCACATTAGTTGTTATTAGTAGGCACGTTGAAATGTAAATATTAGCATTATAATTTCGAATGCACATAGCAGGTTTCTCTCTGCATTGTGTCAACAAATAATTTATCAGGAAAGTATTGATCAGTCTTAGACATTTATCACATTATTGAAATTTATCACAATCACATTATATGAACAGCAAAGAAAAAATAAAAATGTTTCTCTTACGTTAGATTTGACGGTTGGGTGGAGGGTTCGACTGGATTTTACAAAATCACAGGGGTGACGTAGGGTCTAAAATGGTTAAAAAACGTCTTACGTAATTTATGGACGGCCTCTTGTATAGAACTATAACTAACCGTACCTCCTCCACCCACTTTAGTAGAAAACATTGAGCCCAAGTAATCCCTACCTAGTACGTATTTGTGTACTATATCGGCCATATATTGCTGGCTCTTTTCGATTTCCGCGGACGTCACCTCGTCCTTCTCGTTCGGATTATTCTCGACGCTGTTCAACGAGCCGTACGTTAAAGTATCAGAGGCCTCAGACACTGGAGACTTATGCGCCTGAAGCTCCGCCAGATCCGACTCGGATATTTCCTCGAAACTTTCGGTGTCCGAGTTGTACAAGTCACCCTCGGTGGATGTTCTGGCGAGTTTGTCCGGGGGACAAGCGTAAGCTGGAATTGAAAATTTCGTTATAGATGATGTTTTTTTAACTATCCAAGCGGAATAATGTTGTAGACTACCATTTCTTTAGGCAATCAATGTTTGCAAAGTATACATATCTGCTTTTCTAAGGACGTTATGGAAATTAGCAGAAACGAAAATCGAATTTTTACAGAAGTCCAGATAAGTGCTTTTTCAAATATTGTTGACAGAGGATTAAGAAGAGCTAAAGTCTTTAAAAGCACATGCAACTGCTAAAGCCTAAGAAAATATAATCTATTTTTAAAGAAAACTAATATTAGAATAGTTTACCTTTTAAGCATCGCATCATAAAGCCAAAGGGTAAAAGGGGATCCATCATGCACAGTAACCGCGAGGGTGAGGGGGCGAATTTTATTAACGTGGGCACGTAAGCGACGAATATTCCATGGGGAGGAGGTACTCCCGTACTGATGCACTTCAGGGTGGCAGATAATAGGAGATTTGCGCCAGCGGAGTCTCCTACTGCTATTATGGATTCACCTGTCAAGAAATAAAAACGTTAAAAATCTACATTATCAATATATATTTGCGTAATGAAATCAGTTTTTGCATGTTATAGTTTTGCTGGAAGTGTCTAATCTCTCTCTCCGTTTGGTCAGTCTTCACCATTAATTACTCTAGACCAGATGCGAAAATCTCGATTCGAGGTCACAGGAACCTATTTATGTTTTGCCGAACTTTCACATCTGTTTTAGAGTTTTTGTCAGTTTTGTGTCTCTACTAAACAAAAAAAATAAAATTGACTTCATAATACCAAGAAGAAAAGAAATAATCCAGGATGTAGCAGTTTTAAATCGGTTTTCGACAGGAGGCGAATCACAGAATGATTCGAACGAAAATACATTTTAGAGAGAAAGAACGAAAGTGTTGATTGAGGAAAAAATATGAATGGAATTCACCAGAAAACCTAACACTGTTTGAGGAAAACATCTGCAGTTGGAAAGTCCACCTCATACCAATATTCTATATCAGATTATTGATTCTATAAATACTTTATAGATAAGTGTCTTCTAAATTAGATTTTTTAATTTAGAAATATGATAACTCCAAGATATCTTGTTACTCTATTATACAATGATTGTCCAACAAAATTGAACCACAGTGAGGCCTGTTTGCACTGGTATTTAAAAAAGGCAGGTAATTAGTCTTTGGTACATTAAATGTGTTTATAAGTTTACAGCCCGCTAATTTTACTAAATTGTATATAGATTTACTCTTAACACTTTCCCAAAAATCTCCTGAAAGAACAGTGACTGCAATATCAACATAAGACATAAGTAATCCTTAAAGAGAATTCATATATGTTATAAAGAAAATAGAGAATTAGAATAAGTTTAAATATATCGATTTTTTCATGAAAGAATCCAATTTTTCAAGCGTTGGTGGTGGAATAGCTTTTTTGAGATCTACTTTTATATTAATCCAGAACTACTAAAAGCCTTATCATGCCCTTTTATTAATTATATTTTTTATATTTAGAAATGTAGTGTATACGGTATAAGTTTTTTAACATCATGTTTATTATTTTCAGTTTGATCCTCTTTGAATAATATTAATTCTTTTATTTATATATAAGTTTAAGGTATATAAGTAAACTATTTGTGGTAGTCATTCTTTTTCCAAATCAGGGCAGAATTTTTCTAATAACTTTTTTGTTTTAGTTAGTGTAATAATACCATTAAAAATACAAGCCTTTATCTACTTGTATTTCTACTTTTTGTGGCAGTGTATTTTTACATTTTCATTCTGTTCTTATTTTGGCTGTTGAGTCTGTTAAGTAGCATAATTAGGGTGTGGTCTGTGATATCTTCTTCAAAATTTAAGAATCAAAGCAGAAGTAAGTACACTTCCATTCTCGAATATTCCAGTCAAATATTTGGATCTTACTAAATTACTCTATGATTTAAAACCAAGACAGTAAGTAGCAAGATAATTTGCAACCTGATTACTTTTTTTTAATAGAATTTGAAAAATTTTGGCAAATTAAAATTCATATATCGTAGTTTTGAAAAAAGTATTTCAGTTATGCTAATTATGTTAGGTTTTTCATCTTTAAGAACATTTAACTCTTTGGTCCACTATTTCAATGAGGATCTCATGTTTCTTTTTTTCCAATATATCATCCTGAATGTTAAAATCATTTATTTGGCTGCAATTGACCTTGCTTCTAAACATTTCTATTTGATATTTAGGAGATGGACATTCTCAATCGAGAGCTGAGTGCATCTAGTTAAAGTTAAAGCTTCTAATTAGCCGCCTTGCAGTTTACTCATACCATCCATTAATCCACAATCACAGCATAGTCACCTCTAAGAGTACCATGCTTCTCTGCACAATTGCCCCACCTCGCTTAGTACTTGCTGTTTTTTGTGATGAAAACCCTGGAAATTTAGCATCGTGAAGCAGTTAAGTTTGCAAATACTGACAAACGTTGCCGGCCTATAAATACTCTACCATAAAGTATCATTTTGTTAAATAGAACTCCTGAACATGCAGTAACCTTCTCAATATTCCTGCAACCAATGTATGTAATTTTTAAATGGTCTTGTGCATCAATCCATTAGTTTTGATTAGGAATTTTTGCTTCCACTTGGATTAATGATTATTCACCAGTATATTCAACATTGATTATTTTAGAAGGTATCTTTTTTTGACAGTTCTATGAAAATTTTATTTATTTTCTTTTCTGATTAATTCTTAAAATTAAAATTTTCTGTATCACATTTAACTAAAATACTTCCTTGCGCTTGGTCTCTTATATTTTTCTTATACTAAGATTTGATTTTTTTCAGGGTCTATTGATGTCTGTACATCCCTCTTGCTTTTCTCGGAATTCTGGGCTATTTTGGGTTTGATACAAACTGTGGACAAGTTTGTTCTATTATGAGTTTTCTCTATGGGCTTATTCCATAGAAGAGAAGTAGATTCTAATTTCAATTTAATTGCATCTATATCCTTTTTCATTTCCTCCATTAATTTAATAATAAAGGGAATTGAGGCGATAAGAAAATTTGCACTATATTAATACATAACCGCTTTTAATGCGGTATGTATTTGACTTGCGACGGCGTGATATTAACAATTTCTTTATGAATTATATTAGAATATGAATGACAATTATAATATTCCTCTGAGCATGTCTCTTTACAGTTTATGCATTTGTTATCACAAATAACATCCTCTGCCATACCTGAGTATTTGTGTTTATTTATTTCTAATGTAACATACCTCATATCATAGGAATGTCTCATTTATTTTTACTATTTTTATTAGTCTTAATGTTAGTTTACATAATATATACTTAATTTAACGATCCGAAAATCTTTAAATTTTGGAGGAAAACATAAAAAAACTTTACTGTACCAAAAATTAGAAATTTCTGTGCACAATAACTATAACATTCTGGCCTTTTATCCGAAGCGAAAATAAATAGACATGCGCGTGTTTTTAAACTTTGACACATATTGGGACATGAAACTTGTTTTACTTTAATCTCCTACGAGAGAATTTTAATATTGCTTCTAAGTCTATTACCATTAATAAAAAAAAATCCGAGACTTACCCTTGCTGCCTAAAAAATCATGATTCTTTAACGTCCAACAGTAGGCGTAAAAAACCTCCTCCAGGGCCCTCGGAAACGGTGCCTCCGGCGCCAAACTATAATCTATACTAACAATAGGAACGTTCAAATGTTTCGCCCAATCCCTCAAGTAGCCCTCGTGTGATTTGGAGGATTGAGCCACAAATCCACCGCCATGACAATGAATTATTATTCCATCGGCGGGTGGTTCTAGGGGGATTTTGTTCTTTGTGCCCAACATGCCCTCTCGCGCCTGATAGCTGATCAAACGAACTTGGATCGGTTTTGGTCCCAAATAGGACGTGGGCACCGGCACTTCCACTTGTTTCCCATCGATTTCCAAAGAAAACGGCTCCGGGGCGATGCTAATCACTTTACAAACGGCCACACTGGGAGATATAACAGAGGGCAGTTGGTTCATCAGTTCGCTCTCCGATAAGAACCAGAATGACTTGCAAAAGTCCACCTCGGCACTTTGGGAAATATTTACGATCCTTTTGGCTCGTTGTTCCGGGTCTGTGATGTATTTTGTCGTGGTCATTACCGAGTTTGTTGCCTTGGATATTAGGGAACCTTGGCTATAGTAAGCTTCAGAAAAGATTGCCATTGACAAGGCGATAAACTGGAGTACGTTTTTTAGTGAATCACAGAACTGCAAAAGAAATGCAATATTAAGATAGTAGATGGGTAGAAAAGTGTGCGTGACTTGCAAGCTTAGAATGTATCACAATTTTATATTAAACGTTCACGGAGATGCAATATAATCCAATGTAGTATTTACATCTCAGTCTTGGTGGGTTTTAATTGTGTAGGTTCTAGGCTCAACTGCCGCAATACATTTTTTTTGTAGTAAAAAATTGTTACAGCCAGTTATAATTATTCACCCTAACAAATAAAATTCGCTATTGCAAGTTTGCTCATAATGAATAAATTGGTAATAAAATCGAAAAATAGTGAGCAGCATTGAAATGAGTGATAAGATCGTTCTGTTTGTACTCGTTCTTTTAGAAGCAGTCAGCATGCAGTTGACTGTTGAAACTGTTGTTTATGGTACTACAAAGGTTCTGGTATATGCAGTGCAGAATATGTGTCATCATGATTGTGAATATAAGTCCTGTAAAATATGCGAGGTCACAACACTTTCAGGAAACTTTGGTGGATGCATGCATGAACTCTTCTTTCCCTAGTACTGCCAATAGGGAAACTGTGGAAAACACTGAGATCAATAATTTGTTCAATAAGTACATGCATGTAACAAGAATGTTATTTTAACAATTTCTCAAGTACATTCGAATACAGCAGACCATTGATAAACTAAAGAACTTTAAAAAGATGCCAAAATTGCTGAGCTGGAAAAGAATATTCAGAAACTGAGAAATCTAATTAATGAAAACATTATTAGTAGATGCCTTCTTACCAATTCTGATGAGAGTCAAAATGAAGTTTCCAATAAAGATATAGTATCTATAGCAAAATGCATTATAAAAGGACCAAGAATGCAATTTTCTATAACGTTAAGGTACATCTACATGTACTTTACAGTAATTAGTAATGTATAGCTACAGTATTATTAATGTACATCTACAGTAATTAGTAATAAGAGTTAATAGTAATAAATCGTATGTTTTAGATACGATTATTTTGAATATTCTGGAAATGAATTAATGTGTACCATCAGTTATGGATTTGATCAAATTCAATAAAGTTTGGGTTTGGGAAAAATAATTCTGCTGTAAATAATAATGCTCCTGCAGAGGGGGGTAGTCAATTAATTAGTCTTTAGACTTTAAGAAGGTGAGTATAGCTGTGCCATTTTCTGTGATCTCTCAAACGCATTTTACTGTACATTCGACTGTTCGGAAAATAATAATATATATCTCAACATAAAAAAAACTCAGCATGTTCCTTTTTCCTTAAGAAAAAATGGATGGATGTAATGTGACGTTTCTTGGCATCTGTAGTGACGGCAGCCTGACTTGAAAGCCACATATCAATCATATACAGACACTCTATAATCATATTCTCTACCTGCTACGCGAGATTTCCAGAATGGCTCTCCTTCATAAGTCAGACGGAGTGCATATATGGGTCTCTTTCATCCAAGGCTATTGGTCTTGTCTTTTGGGGTATACAATTCTTTAAAATTCAAAAAACTGAATATCGTTTATGGCGAACCCAGAGAAAAGTGCAGAGATGGACCTTAGTATTAAAAACTGAAAGCATTCTCCATATATTGCAGGTAAAAGCCTTCAAAAAACGATCAAGTCAGTTAAGCTGCTACTGTCAAGATGTTGGTCTCAGTCCAAATTACTTTAACATTTTATTAAATCAATATCGGAGGTACCATAGGAGTCTCATTGTGCTTTTGTTTATTCTATTTGTGAACAATATGAACACACTCCGTAATATAAAGGCATATTTATTTATTTATTATGATGTATGTTCTATATCATTCTAAGGACATTATATTTTCTGATGGACACAATTAAATTGAGTATTTAAATATTAACAAATGCCTGTTCATTAGTTTTTTTTTAAAGAAAATATAAAATTTCAACTGGGTACAAGATTAATAACGAACCTGTTGCATATACAAAAATTGTAAATCGGTGGTTTGGTAAGAGACTGATCTTTGTTGAACACGTGAGTAGAATTAATTTAAAGGGAATGTAGTTGCTGACTTTTCCATAGATACATTAAAAATACTTTATTGTGCTTTGGTACAATAAAATGTGGAATATGACAAAATGATGTGACTCCATAGTATCACAGTCATGGCTATGGTTGAATGATTGAATGATTCCAGCATAAGTTTTTAAAGACTGTTGCATTTAAATGTGATTTTAATATCTATATCTGATTATCATAGAGCTAAAATATTGAGGAGACTGAATTTACATACCTTCGACCTTAGGACTGTTTTTGACCGATGTTTGGTTTTTAAATTTGTTATCTAAGTTTGAATTCTAAACCATATTACTAACTGTTTTACATCCTTGATTAATTTTAATGTACAATAATAATAGCTTATTTGCAATGCAGTTTCATCACACAAACTATGGCCGACACTCGTCTGGATAGAGCCCTTGATCTTGGTAAACTCAACCAATACTGAAAATGATATATTTGGCTGTCCAATCTGTAGATTCAGAAATTATCTAATGCATAAGGTAGTTCAAAAAAATGACAAAGTTTATAGAATTCTATTTACTTTAAAATCAAATGTTAATTATTATTTTTAATCAAATTTTAGACTTAGTGTTGTCCTATTATTATCCTGTATTTTGTGTCACTAAGGGCCAATTTTTAATGTGATGGATATGTATATTCTGCTTCATAGATTTTAAACAATGTTATAATTATATTTTATTGTAAAAATGGGGAGACCCGTATACTTTGTAAATAAATAAATAAATAAATAGGCCATAATTCCACTCATTATGGTTTAAATGACACACATTTACAATTAGTATGTTTACTATTCTAATATTATTACATCCCTATATCCCTGGCTATATCTTACACCTTAAATTTATTTAATGGCAGACACTACATCATTTGTTAGATGATGTACAGTTTAATATATGTTATCAAGAAACAATTATGTGTTTTATTTAAGTGATGTTAGGGAAAAATAATTAAAGACTTTGTCCTGGTATTACAATCATGTAATGATTAATGAGTAGTGTATTTGAAAAGGTTGTTTTTTGCATTATATTGAACTTTTTAGTTTATTTATAGTCAATTGTTTACATTTTTCAAGTGGTTCTTAGATGATTCTCAATGTAAAAGCCTTTTAATGCAAATCATTAACAAGATTTCAGCACATTGGGATGGGCTCTCACTAAAAATATTTTTGGTTTACAACCCATTGCCTTGCAGGTTTTGGTTCAGACAATTAACTTTTCATTTTTGCCCGGAGTTTTCACAGCCTGATTAAAGAACGCCGTGATTATTCCTCAATGCAAGGGCGATCAATACAACTGCCCTGCTAATTTTAGGCCCAGAGCATTACTGCCTACTTTGGCCAAGATTGTGGAACAGCTTGTTAAGGGGAGGCCATCCTCCATTCTTTTGTGAAATTGGCTTTTGTGAAGCTATAAGCACGGAAGATGCTATCTTTAGTTTTCAAGAATGCCTTCAGAACAATCTGAACACATATTCCGTGACTTGTCAAAGGTATTTGACTGCGTGAGTCGCAGATTGTTGCTGGCGAAATTAGAGCTGTATGATTTAGTGGAACTGCCTTTAAGTGGTTTCGTTCTTATCCTTCAGGTCGCGTTTAGGCACTTAAGTTTAATGGTGATACCTCTGTGGACCTTCTATGAATAAAGGTGTGCAACAGGGATTGGGGATTGGGCCTCTACTTTTCCACATTTACATGAACCATTTTCCCACAATTACAGATATCTGGCAAATTTATTATATAATCTGGCATGACTCAGATGTTGCTCAAATGGAGGCTAATGTGATACAAATTGTTTGATATTTAATGTTTCTAAGATCACCATGCATGACAAATCTCTTAAATTTACAAACTACAGTGAAAGTCGGATATAACGACGGCGAAGGGACTAGTGAACATGGGTCGTTATAAACGGCCGTCGTTATTAAAGGACTACTACGTCTTTTTTTTTTCAAATAAAACTATATACATACATAATTATATATGTTATAAATATTTTTTAATTTTCCAAAACCCTGAAAATACATAGATACATACAAAGGAAAAAACCAAAAATGAAAATCCAATATAAAAAAAACTAAATTTACACTGATACAGGTAACGTAAGGTAAACCTACATAGTACATAAAACACATTTGTATGTATGTACATATAAAAAAAATTATGTAGTTTATTTAGTAAAAAATCTGTTATCTTTGTTTGTTTTTTGCAACGCGAGTTAAAGTAAATTGATTCCATTTTTTCTCAATAAAACTGGTTGTGTCTAAAAGTTTTTCGTAACTCGCATTATTGTATAGTACAAAACTGTTTAGGGTCTTCACTGCTCGTAAAGCTTCTTCAAGAGCAAGATGGTGGATTAAATTCTTCTTCATCCTCAGACCTGCCGTCTTCACCTTGATCTTGGGTATCCTCAATTGTAAGCACCTCCGCTGCAATTTGCGCGTCACCCAAAGTACTGTTTGTGTCTAAGTGACTATCAGAATCTATGAAATCAGTCCATAATTCATCAGTTAATTTAAAGTTTTCTTTAATTAGCTAGAGGCACATAATCTTCTGTATCAAAGTCATTACTTATTCTCCTTGCCAACTCGGCTAAAGGAATGTCGCCTTCAGAGTCAGCAGTTTCCAGTGTCTGTTCTAGGAATCCGGCATGTTTAAAACAATGAATTATTGTTCGTTGTGCTTTTCAAACTTTGGAGATCATGGATATTGCGACCAAAATATTAATGGAAGACTCCTTAGATAACTGATTACTATTTTCAATAATATTCATTAACTGGAACTTTCTATAATGGACTTCTAAAGATCTTATGATACCTTGGTCAACTGGTTGGAGCACTGATGTGGTATTGGGTGGCAAGAATTGAAGATTAATATTGTTTAAATTTGACATTTTTGGGTGCGCTGGCCAATTATCTACTAGGAGTAAGATTTTCTTTTTTTTCTTCATTAGCTCAGAGTCCCAATCTCGCAAGATCTTAATAAAGAAGTCTGAAGTCATCCAAGCTTTTTTGTTAGACATGTAGGTAACAGGTAATGGCTTAACATTTTTAAAAGAACGGGGGTTTTCTGATTTTCCAATAACAATAAACTTACGTTTTTCTGACACGACTGATATTGGCAGCAACAAAAAGAGTAATTCTCTCTTTGGACATTTTCCCTCCCTTGCACTTTTTGCCTTTAAATTTCAGTGTCATGTCTGGAAGCATTTTGTAGAACAGACCTGTCTCATCTGCGTTAAAAATCTGATCATTTGTATACCCTTTTCCTATTTCAGGCATTCAATATCATTTCAATATTATGCCTTTTTCGAAAACGTTTTACCCAACTTTCTGTGCAGGTGTATTCCGTTCCTTTATTCAGTACCCTGCCGAAATGTTCCCCTTTTGCCTGTAGTATAGGACCACTAATTGGCGATCCTCTACTTCTTTCAACTTTAAACCAGTTAAATAATGCTTTATCTATATCTGCATGATTGGATAACCTGAGTTTCTTCTTTGGTAGCAAATTGTCATTAAATGCATTTTTTATTGCATCCCGGTTCTTCCAAATTGTAGAAACACTTGAATGCGATAAGCTTAACTTGCAATAGCAATATTGGATTCACCTTTCTCTGCAAATTATTAAGCCTTTTTCCTCAATGGACAAAACTTTTCAAAAAAATAAAAAGTACATGAACAACGAAAAGCATTTATGAGATCGACAAACGGGTATTTTCCCGGTTTCCGGTTCCGGTAATTCCCCCAAGAATAACTTGTTTACAAATGATTGCTGTGTGAATCACACACGTTCGGTCGTTACATCCGGGCGTCCACATGAAAATCTTTCACATAAGGACGCTAAAAGCGACTTGGTCGCTATAACCCGCGTCGTTATAGGCAATTTTTTTTAGATTTGCGTTACATATAAATCCAACCAAACTTCCCAGATTTCGTCGTAATAACCGACTTGTTTTTATAAGCGACGTCGCTATTCGCGACTTTTACTGTATATTGCAAATGTACAGAAAAAGTTTCATTTGGCTCTTTTGTTATTGCCACCTCCTTGATTATCGGGTCTCATATTCTGGCGTTCTCTGCTTCTGGGGTTCATGCTCAAATTACCTTTTTAATTCTTTATTTGTTTTGGAGAAAAGGGCAATTAGGTATCTATTGCCCTCATGACTCTTACTAACTTAGGTATAATATTTTAATTGTGTTATCTTTTTCTTCTGGAAACAATTTTTTTGGTTTTTAAAAAATATAAACATGAACCATAATTAGGTAATCAGTACAACACTTGACAAAATTTCCTGATGTGGCTACTAATTCCTTCTTCCAAACTTATATATGTATGTATAAAGTTATTTAATAATCTTCCACTAGAAATAAGAAAACTTAAGAATAAAAAAGCCTATGTATAAAAGGTAGTGAAGTAAAGTAAAGTAATGTAAAGTAACCAGTAAAGGTTACTAATAAATACTTTAAAACATAGGACTAGTGATATAGCAACAGGTTAATGTTTAATGTTAGAAAAACCAATATCTTGAATTTTAAATTGCTAATGTAGTCATAAATAATGTTCCAATAAATAACCAAGAGAGCTCTAAATTTTAGGGACTGTTCATTGATACCAGGTTAAAGTTTGATAAGCACATATAGACCTCACAAAAAATATGTTATCACAGAGCAAATATTGAATCTGGGAGCATGATATTTTAAGACAAATATATTTTGTGTTAATTGAGTTAGTTTTAGATATATTTTATAGATCAACAGGATATGGTAGTGTCAATATTTTAATTCAGGAAAATGTCTATACAAATTATTTGTTTAAGGCACTTGCATCTTTTGACAGACAAAAGGAGGAAAGGGTATTTGAATTTTTTGTTGTGTATAGTGCCAATTGAAATATTTATTTAATAGGTGTCTGAAATGCTTTTGGATTATGGGTTTTCTACATAGTGGCATAGTGTATTGTAATGTTACTAATAGCACTCAGACCAAAAAGAAATGTTATGTTCTTTTTCTCTAAAAGAGCAAAACCAGAGGAGAACTAGGAACCTGGGTATACTTTTTACAACTAAGAACTATGATAGGTTTTCATCAGTTGCTACAATGGAGTTCTTTATTGAACACTAACGATCCATTGTCGGAGTTTCATCGCCTTTTAGTTAGTTTTTAATTTTTGATTCCCTTTAAGATCACTAAAACAGCACATTACAAAGCCTTAACAGTTGGTATAAGGAAATCAGCAAAGAATTTAAAGTGCTTACATTATAAGAAAATTTAACATTTTTGATGATTTTTGTGTGAATTATTTTTCTATACATAGGCCCATATTCAGGAGAGTTATTAGAGCTACAATGCAATTATACAATAGAAACAAAATGGGTCTCTCCTCTAATAGGCATATGGAAGCATGTAAAATTTGAAATGAGCTTAGCAACAAGAGAAATATCAATTTAATAGTTGATGGGCTTAACAACAATTTTGCAAGATTAAATATTGCAGAAAAATAACACTCTTTGCTGTTATGCTACTATTTTGTGCACTTTTGTAGATCAACAAGAACTGGAAGGCATCATTAACCATGATCTTTCTTTAATAAAAGAATGGTATCACTCAAATAAACTAAACCTAAACATATCAAAAACAAGTATCATAACTTTTAAAATCACTTCATGAACAAGATATGTAGACAATTATTGGTTACTATTAAATACCACAGAAAATATATTTTTGGGTTTACATACAACAAACTTAAATTTGAAAGACATTTCAATATTCTGAACAAGAAGTTATCATGCAACTGTTTTGCCTTGAAAGTGATATCAAATGCATTAGATAAAAATATATTAAGCCAAGCATATTTTGCATTAATAGAATACCACTAAGCATTTAGTGCACACAGTATTTCTGTTGCAAAAATGGACTATAAAATACATGAATAAGACAATAACTCTTCATTCTTTATTTATATTAAAAACTATGACACTGATCCACAAAACACATTTGTTTAAAACTTGAGTGCTCATAATACAAGACAAATCTATAACCTGTCCATTTCTATAGCTAGGGTGTCCCAAGATCATGACTCTATTGCCTTTGATGGTCATTAACTGTTTAATTGCTTACCCACAGAGATATCTGATATGACTTATTTAGATGTAGAGTAAAAGACTTGCTCTTATCAAAATGTGATTATAGTGTTGAAGAATGTTTTGATGGCTACACATTATGAAGGTATGTCTTTTTCTTACCTTTTGGCTTGTGTTTTTTTTAAATCAACATTTTTGTTTGTGTATTAATTATGTTGTATGTTTGATTGTGATATAGCTCTACATGCATGTTTTAACTATTAACATCTTAAATATTATATAAATTTATCTTCCATTCTATATTTATTAATTTATATACAGTTGTTTTTTCATTTTCTATAATACCTATTTTCATTTTAGTTTATGCAAAGCTTTATCAATAAGATTTTTGTATCATTGGATAATAAAAGCATTTTGAATATGTAAGAAATTTTAATTATTGTTTGTTGATCAGTAGTTTAAGACAATTAAGATTTTGTTTGGAATTATTATTTTTTCTGAAATTGAATTTTAGCTAAGCAATTTAAGCAAATGAATTCAATTATTTAGCTTGTGATTTAACATTATAATGATTTCTGATGATATAGTTAGGGTTTTCAATTGGAAAAAAAAATATTCTACTTACCTGAAACCCCATTGATCTCCCATAAAAACAATACTGATTAATATCCTGACACACTGAGATTAACTCCTCTAATGGACGGTCCTCCACAAACAAATTCCCATTTGGGCTCCATGACATTAATGTTAAAAGATGCTTAAAGCATGTGTCTAGGCTTATAAGCAAGTGTGAACATGCCTCAATTTCCCTGTAATATGTAAAGTTAGCTTGGAATATCTTCACTTTATGATTAAACTTACTTGGTTAAAACCTGCTTCCTGAACAACATACTGTTACGTTTCCACAGGATTTTATTATTGAGCTCTATAGCATATTTTAAAGCTAAATTTGAAACATTTACAAAGCTCCCGTATCCATTTCCAGGGGTTTTCTCATCAAAATCAAACTCTTCCACCCGTTTCTGCACTTCATTTATCTTAGGTGATATATTGTCTAGAGCATCTATTATGGCTAGGAACGATATATAGAGCCTCTGGCCATTTTCCGAGCTGTCTTTCGCGAAAAATTCCGAATTACTTAGGCACAGTTCTTTTAGGAGTTTGGCCCTGGAATGTATGCTGGTCTCCTCGTCCTCGTTTATTTGGTTGACGCTGTCTTGCTTAACGGAGCCCGCCATTGTGAAAGTGGGGTTTGTTCGTTATTAAGGGTAAATTTTAGTTTTAACGCTTATGGGTCATTACAGACTAAATTTATGTTTTTTACTTTTGACGATCCAAAGTGCATTGTTTATGTTTTTTCAGTCGTCTCGCGACTTTGACGTCTGTGAAATGCGAGGCATTAGACAGTTTATTTGACAGATGTCAACAAAATTTGATAGTGATGTATGGCATAACATTTTTATTATCATTTAAAATGTTAATCTAAAAAATATCTCTATTAATCATACGAAATATTTACTTCTAATAGCAATTCTGTTAATAAGCAAGAAATTGAGAAAAAAAACCGTTTATTTACTATTGTAACGCCACCTTGCTAGTTATAGGGTATAACTGTTGAAATATTTACAAGATTTCTGTAACTCGCGTTTAGTCCAGTTAGTCTTTTTTAATTTTTTAATATTTTTCCGTCTTATTTCATATTGTTCTATTAATTGAAGTAAATATTAATAATATTTATATGATAACAGTGGGATTAACATCTGTTACTCATAACAGTAATTTCATCAACATCTAAGTAGAATGAAAAAAAATTGCATTTGACTACTATTACAGCGCCCTCTCTGTTAGTTTTAAAGAACAATAAATACTTTAAAATATATAGACAAGATTTCTGTAATTAGAGGTTAATCGCAGTAATGTCTTTCATTTTTTATATACTCTCTATCTCTCTTACTATAAATTGTGGTAAATATGAATCATACTTACATGCTTACATACACACTTACATTACATTACATACTTACATGAAAACAATGGGATTAGCGTCTGCTACTCATAACAGTAATTTCATCAACATGTAAGTAGAATGAAAAAAAATGCATTTGACTACTATTATAGCGCCCTCTCTGTTAGTTTTAAAGAACAATATATAGTTTAAAATACATAAAGAAGATTTCTGTAATTAGAAGTTATTCACATTAGTGTCTTTCATTTTTTTATATACTCTCTCTTGCTATAAATTGTGGTAAATATGAATAAAATTTATATTAAAATTATTAAAACATTGGAATTAACATTTGCTACTCAGCAGTAGTTCCATCAACATCTAAGTAGGTATGAATGAAAAAAAATTGTATGTGACTACTACTGTAGCGCCGCGCCCTCTCTGTTAGTTTTAAAGAACAATAAATAATTTAAAATATATAAACAAGATTTCTGTAATTAGAGGTTAATCACATTAGTGTCTTTCATTTCTTTTATATACTCTTTATTACTATAAATTGTGGTAAATATGAATAAAATCTATATTAAAACATTGGAATTAAAATTTGCTACTCATATCAGTATTTCCATCAACATCTAAGTAGTTAAGAATGAAAAAAAAATTGTATGTGACTACTATTGTAGCGCCCTCTCTGGTAGTTTTAAAGAACAATAAATAATTAAAAATACATAAACAAGATTTCTGCAATTAGAGGTTAATCACATTAGTGTCTTTCATTTTTTTATATGCCCTATCTTACTATATATAGTCAAATTGGCATCTTTCATTTTTTTAATATATACTCTCTCTTACTTTAAATTGTGGTAACTATTAATAAAATTTATATTAAAACATTGGAATTAACATTTGCTACTCATAACAGTATTTTCATCAACATCTAAGTAGTTAAGAATGGAAAAAATGTGTATGTGACTACTATTGTAGCGCCCTCTCTGATAGTTTTAAAGAGCAATAAATAATTAAAAATACATAAACAAGATTTCTGTAATTAGAGGTTAATCACATTAGTGTCTTTCATTTTTTTATATACTCTCTCTAACTATAAATTGTGGTAAATATGAATAAAATTTCTATTAAAACATTGGAATTAACATTTGCTACTCATAGCAGTATTTCCATCAACATCTAAGTACAGTTAAGAATGAAAAAAAAATTTATGTGACTACTACTGTAGCTTCCTCTCTGGTAGTTTTGAAGAACAATAAATACTTAAAAATACATGAACAAGATTTCTGTAATTAGAGGTTAATCAAATTAGTGTCTTTCATTTTTTTATATACTCTTTATTACTATAAATTGTGGTAAATATGAATAAAATTTATATTAAAACATTGGAATTAACATTTGCTACTCATAACAGTATTTTCAACAACATCTAAGTAGTTAAGAATGAAAAAAATTTGTGTGTGACTACTACTGTATCTCCCTCTATGGTAGTTTTAAAGAACAATAAATAATTAAAAATACATAAACAAGATTTCTGCAAATAGAGGCTAATCACATTAGTGTCTTTCATTTTTTTTTTATTATACTAACGTCTGGTGACAGAACAGTCGATGACCAATCACGTAGCTGTATTGCACACAGAGGCTTGACGTATTTCTATTGGTCGTAAATTTAGCGGCAAATTTAAAGACTAAAAGATTAATAGTAATAATTAAGGTAGGTGTATCTATAGTTTGTTTGGGATTTAAATTCTTTAGAGATGTCAGATGAGGTGCTGTGATAATTTTTGCTAGAGCAGAAGGCTAGGGAAGTAATTATCTTAAAAAGAATATTTTGTTTACCTTTACATTTTTATTTAAAAAATGATTACATTAATAAAAGCATTATGATCCAGATGTGATCTCTAGTTTTAATGAAGTTTGGAAATTGGGTACCTAAGTACAGTTTTGAATATTTTAAGTGACTGCGGGGCGGCAACGGGAGCTGAAAAGTTTATAAATCGCGCTCTGTATTTGTAATACCTTTTAAAAATGAACAAAAAAATCCATTGAAAAAAAGTGCAATTTTGTCAGATTTAATTTAATCAAAAAGTTACATAAAGTGTGTGTGGACTAAATTATTTATTCTCTTGCAACTTTCTGAATCTTGAGCATATTTCTGTAATTTCTTCTTGTGAAGGCTTTGCCAGTTTGGGAGCCATCGGCTTTTTCTTTCGTTTTGTAGAAAAGAACCTATAAAATGTTAAATATAAGTGATAAGTAATTCTGTATTTTTTTATAACTTAAACCCAGCGAGGTTGTGTAGTGATTTTCTTGTTAGCAGGACGAACTTTGTGTTTACTAGATTCTGTTATTAGAGCTGATGATTCTTGACTACTTATCATATTATGCTTAACTGATGTTAGGAGACCACTAATTTTTCTTAACGCAGCATCATCAACTGATGGCCAGTCAAAAGCAGACATAAAACTGATATCTTCCCTTATTTTCTTGATGTTTTCAGAACTATTACATTCTTTTAAACTAAGAAGGTGGCTTTGCAGTTCATGATTATTGTTTGTTGTATTATCATGATGAGTTATCTCCATTGGGCTATATTATTACAAGTTTCGGCTTTATAATCCTACCGAATTGCTTGTCTCTGATATACTTTAATAGTACATGTACAGTTTTGTCCAATCTCCTGCAAGTTCCAAGTTGTCCCTAAAAGAAATTGTGTTTAACATGACACTTATCACTTAATACTAATAACTGTTGAGTACAACTTTATGTAATTAAAATTCAACAGCAACCTTTGTTTCCTAACTATTCGTTCCACTGAGAGATGGACTACTTCACGAAAATTAATACTAATACATTTTTACCTTTTAGATATCGACGTGTTTAAGGCAGAACGACACAAACGCCAAATTACAAATTTTTCAGGAGACAGAAAAAACCGTGTAACATTCGTATTTATTTTTTTAAATCATTATGTTTGTTACTAAAAAAAAGTATTTTTTGTTCTTAATTTTTTTTGATAATTTTTTTTTTGTCTTAAGTTGATAAGTAAAGCTGTAATCTTAAAAATTAGGGTTTTTTGGCGTTTATGCCAAACGTTATTGACTTATGGTGTTTATGCCAAAATGAAATAGTCTTTATGCCAATTAAAAACACAAATTACTTTTGAATATAATTTATAAAAGAACATTGTTGTATCATAAAATACATATTTATTTTAAAAAATTGTAACATAATTACAAGTATTTCTTATAAAAAATTAAAAAAAAAAACAGTTTTTTTAGAAAATAATTTGGTTTATATACATACATAGTTTAATAATAATAATACTCGTATTTTGTAATGCACGTAAAATCTAATTGACAAGTTAAAAAAAATAAACAAATTCTTAAAATATTAAAAAAAAATGTTTTTCCTATACATTAAGTAGAAAAATTGATTAGCTATTAGATATTATGTACGTTAATAATAAATGAATAGATGACATTGATGATGAATACGATGAGTATTTAATCCTATCACAGAATAAACGATCTCATTCTCTCTGAGATCGTTTATTCTGTGATCTTATTCATCATCAATGTCAGTCTCATTAAGTACATTAGATACTGATCCAGAACATTTTAAGGTTAAATACTCTGAGTGATACTCAGGCCTTATAACTAACTCAGTGCAGAGTTTTTTTAAATCATTATATTTTTTAAAATTAATTGGTATTTCCTCCTTATAGGCTGAGTTAAGAATACCTGATTTTAATTTCAAAAAGACTAGTTCTTCTTTGTTTTCTTTAAAAGAGTAAAAAACCCTAGCATTATAATCATTTTTAGAAAAAACTGCTTTTTTAATTTACGATATTTTTAGTTTACTTGCTTTTTCAAAATTAATGCTTTTAAAGTCCAGAAAATCTGAGAATTTTTGCTTGATAACTATATAAGGTTCTGGATTATTTCTGGCATTACGAATAATAGTGGGCCATTCAGATGGCGCTTGTACTATTTTATTTTTTATATTCTTTTCAATGACTGCATGTATTGAATCTACAGGCATGTAGGTGTGGCCTGCAATTAAATAAGTAACAGACACTTCTTCGACGGTAATAGAATGATTTAAAAAATATCTAATCATTAAAACAAAAACTTATTTTTATTTTGCCCTGAGCAATTGTCGCAGTACATTGATATTTTTTTATATTTAGCAGTGCTATCTACGTATTTTAAATAGTGTAACATGTTTGAGCAAATTTCGTTACTACCCCTTTTTGCTTCTTTTTCTTTCCATAAGTAACAATAGCCTTTTTTTGTAGTCGATTCATAAACAGACAAGTTATAAACTGCATATTTTCGGGAAAAACCTAACAGCATATTATCCCCATGAGGAGTAGCTAATACCTTCTGGAGATCAAAACTTACTACTAAATGTGAGTTTTCTTCTCCTGACATTTTTTGTTCCTCTAGGAAAGTTTGCTTAATTGTATCGTTGATTGAAAAGGGAATCGCCTCTTCAATCAACGATTGTATCCTTTTCCTCGATATGCTCCTTATAATTTTTGGTCTCTGCTTCAGTCTTTTACTCCTCGCTTAGATTCTTAAATCTCTCGCATTTTAGGCATTTATCTTTTTTTGGGACGTGAATTCCAATGTTGTAATTTTTTTTAACAAATTCAAAATTTTTCCCTTTTTTAAAAACTGGCAACTATGTTTTTGTTCAGTAAAAACATACATTTTGTAAAGGTTATTATAGCTTTTTATATCAGTAGGAAGATATGTTTTTGAAGATGAACTTCGGCAATAATGCGAGGGCACCGCTGGCAAAGAATTAACAAATTCCTTAAAGTGTTGAACAAGTTCGGTTTTAGTCTTGTTAGACGGTACATGGATTCCTCGCTGATCAGGCTGTGGAAATTTTTCATACTCCTTATTATTTAAAACAGTTCTCAATAATCGCACGGTCACAGATAAAGTTGCAAGTAAAAACTGCCTGCAAACGCGTGTTGGTATACTATTTTTTAGTATACTATATTCCACTGTCATTTTTCTATTTTTTAAATTTTTTGATTTACGCTTAAATCAAATATAGATTTTCTTTCTTCTTCAGAAAATAAATTACAATCATTTTTGCAACTATTTTTATTTCTGCACGGGTTTTCCTTAATTTTTTTCACAAATTAATTTTCCTGAAGTGCTTAAGTATTTCAATCCCAAATCTTTTTGTTTCTTGCGTTTCTCTCGTTTGCTGACTGAGTTCTTCTTAATCTTTATTGAAATAGCTGGATCGCCTTCATTTATTTCTTTCTGAAAGTCACTGCTATTTTCTTTATCATTTTCGTCTGGAAAATATTGGACTCTTCTTTTCTTATTAGGTTTTTCAAAGTCTTCTTCTTCATTTTCGGAACTGCTCGTATTTTCCTCAATTTCATAGTCTTCATCAGAATCTGTAGTAAAATCAGTCTCAATTCTGGCACTGGTTGTGGCATTAATATTGCTTAAACTGTTTATACTAGGTATAGTATCACTTAAACTTTTATCAACAGTAAGAAAGTCTAATGGAAAGTCCAAGATATCTAACTCGTTATGAAATATCATTTCAGAAGGAATTTGATAACTAGTTTCCGCACTGGCATTTTTTTCCACAATAACTTTTGGGCTTGGTCCCAAACTATTTATAATTTCATTGGTTTTTTCCAAAATTATCACATCCTCTTTCAAAGCTGCGTAGAGGGGACAAACTTCATCGAAGACCTCTACCAGCATGCTATTATTCAATTCAACATTTGCCGACATTTGGCAACTAGCATCAGGATCATCTTCTTTATTGTTTTTTGCAAGTTTTAAAAGCTTTTGTGTTCTTGAATGATACATTTCTAAAAATTAACAAAAAAAACCGATAGTATAGCATAAAAGGCATAAGCGCCATTTATAAAACACACTACAAACACAAATTAGTTTCTTGCTTGTGATTGTAGCAAGAAACTAATACACCATTAGTTAAAAATTAATCTTTTTGGTAATTTATATACGTTAAATACCGAAAACTTCAAGGACAAAACCTTTTAAGGCGAAAAAAAGCATTAAATCATTTGCATTGAATAGCATAGGTGTAATGTCGCTTGTGCCAAACAAAAAGTACTGCATGCAAATTGGCATAAACGCCACATTTTTAAAATCAGATTTGAGTGATTAGGCAGATATAATTGTTATTATAATTAGATTTACTATTATTTAGATTAGATTTACTATATTAGATTTACTAACTATTGGCACAGCTTAACTACAAGCTGTAGTTAAGCTGTGCTATTGGCGTTTGTGAAAATTTTAAAAGCATTTCACAACCAAACGGATTTTTTGTGGTATACTGGCATAAGTCTCAAACGTTATTTGATGTAAATAACCGATTTTTGAATTTTTGGCGCTTGTGCCGTTCTGCCTTGAACACGTCGATATATGTATTTCAGCACTTTGTGCATGGATTCCAAATACATATTCGTGTTAATAGATAAGCCAGCTCGGAAACACATAACCCATGTTGAGGATCTTCTTGCATAATTGACCAGGAAGTATTCACCAAAAACTTTTAGATCTTGATCGATTTGTAACATTTCAATAAAGCTTCCTAATGATGCTTTAATGTTTAAAATTATTTGAAAAAATTTTTATTAATTAATTTGATTTTAATTAATTTGAGAAAATTTTATAAAATCAACATCTAAGTAGTTAAGAATGAAAAAAAATTGTATGTGACTACTATTGCAGCGCCCTCTCTGTTAGTTTTTAAAAAACAATAAATATTTTAAAATATATAAACAAGATTTCTGTAATTAGGGGTTAGTCAAATTAGTATCTTTCATTTTTCTTTTATATACTCTCTCTTATTATAAATTGTGGTAACTATTAATAAAATTTATATTAAAACATTGGAATTAACATTTGCTACGCATAACAGTATTTCCATCAACTTCTAAGTAGTTAAGAATGAAAAAAAATTGTATGTGACTACTATTGCAGCGCCCTCTCTGTTAGTTTTTAAAAAACAATAAATATTTTAAAATATATAAACAAGATTTCTGTAATTAGGGGTTAGTCAAATTAGTATCTTTCATTTTTCTTTTATATACTCTCTCTTATTATAAATTGTGGTAACTATTAATAAAATCTATATTAAAACATTGGAATTAACATTTGCTACGCATAACAGTATTTCCATCAACTTCTAAGTAGTTAAGAATGAAAAAAAATTGTATGTGACTACTATTTGAAGCGCCCTCTCTGGTAGTTTTAAAGAACAATAAATAATTAACAATACATAAACAAGATTTCTGTAATTAGAGGTTAATCACATTAGTGTCTTTCATTTTTTTTTATATACTCTCTCTTATTATAAATTGTGGTAAATATGAATAAAATCTATATTAAAATATTGGAATTAACATTTGCTACTCATAGCAGTATTTCTATCAACATCTAAGTACAGTTATGAATGAAAAAAAATTGTATGTGACTACTATTGTAGCGCCCTCTCTGTTAGTTTTTAAAAAACAATAAATATTTTAAAATACATAAACAAGATTTCTGTAATTAGAGGTTAATCACATTAGTGTCTTTCATTTTTTTTTATATACTCTCTCTTATTATAAATTGTGGTAAATATGAATAAAATTTATATTAAAACATTGGAATTAACATTTGCTACTCATAGCAGTATTTCCATCAACATCTAAGTAGTTAAGAATGAAAAAAAATTGTATGTGACTACTATTGTAGCGCCCTTTCTATTAGAGATCAGCTGACACAGCACACACACAACGCAAAAAAACAACCAACAACTAAATGCAAAACCGTCAACAGTCAGCAGAATTACTGCAAATGTTTGCAGCTCCTTTCCGACTTAAAATTCGCTATCTAAACTTTTGGCGAAGTGCGGTGCGGGGCCAGCCAGGAAAAGGGCTCAACGCGGACCACAGAACTCGAATGTGGTCCAGCTAGGTTGCGTTAATGGCATTGTAACTGTAGTGATGGTCACGCCAACAGTTTTTACTTGGCCGACTGTAATAATCAGGCGGTCGTTCGAGGCGCAGATTGAAGGCATTGAGACCTACTATATGGCGTTCTCGGCCGAAAATATACTGTTTTATTATTTTGTTAGGTTTTAATTTTATTTTACTTAGAAAAATATTAAATAATTTCAAAAATAGTTAATTTGTATGAAAATGTTGGGGGTTCTGCAGCTCTTATGCACTAGCCGCCCCTGCAAATATTTATGACGATTATCACGAAATATCACAATTATATTTCTCGTTTCTTGCTCAAGGATGCGAATAGTAATATTGATCCCTTACATCAGTGTTACTCAAATTTTTTTCGTGACGGAACCCTTTTAAAAAACTAAATTTTTAACGGAACCCTAAACTCTAAACTAAAAGCGAAAGCAGTTATATTTGAATTGTTTATTAATAATCATACAAAAGAAGATAGATACAGGTCCACTTTAATACAGAAGGGTCAGGGGAAAAAAGCAGGTAAGTCAATTGTTCACGAAACTGAGAAAAACACAATTTAATGTTAAAAACGGTACAAAATCAGTATGAGAGCTTATCAAAAGACTGTTTATAAAAATAACTACAGTATTATGTTCTAAGAAAGTAAAAAGCGAATTTTCATGATGTCGGTTGTATCCAGATTGATCCAGACCTGAAAAAAAAACCACATCAATGTAAGGTGATTGTAATAAATTATATTTTAACTTGCATTAAATTAGTCATGGAACATGGGGTAGATTGAGAAAGAACTTGAGAAAGGACAGCAGAGGGGCTACAAAACTTCATTAAACTTTGCAAATCGTTGAATTGGGCTCTGGAAATTGGCAGGAGGCCTACAGAAATAAGATTTTATTAAAACTAAGTAAGATTTATTTATCTAGCTAGTTTGAAAAGTAATATTTTTCGACGCGATGCTTGTAAAAAAATATAATATTTAATAGAACATTTCATTGTAAGCTGGAGAGGGAAGCCCAAACAACCCCTTTGGCAATGATTGACTATGCCGCGGTGTTCTAATAATGCCTGTCAGCATTTCTCCAAAGTACGTGCGATATTGTAACAAACGGCTATTGCTAGAAGAAGTTTGTATGACTTTGATAGGCTGCGCTTTAAAAGGGCATTTAGCGGCATACTTTGATAGCAACATTGTCTTTCAATCCAATACAATTATTTTAGTAACACTGACCACAGTAAAAGGGGATGGTTTCGATCGTGTTATTTCACCATTTCTTCGAAATCTTTTGGTATTTCCATTGGTGCTTTTATGTTCCATAGACCAATATTTTTATCGCACTCCAAGTATGAGTGTCCACGTATAGGAAATGTAATTTTAATGTCTGTGAGGCCATGGAAGCGATTGTTCGTTAAGTAATGAATGAATCTAAATATCGTGTAAAAATGAAAAAGGAATGAGGCCACTTCGTTCCGTCCTTTTTTGGCAACACTTTCATCATACACGTAAAAAATGGACTCACCAGTTGCAAGAAAGTGGACATTGAAGGAGTACATAGAAAGTTGACGTTTATAATATACATCGTTTTTAACGAAATCTATGCAAATAGCTTCTTTCTCTTTATTTTTTCTTGCCTGGAATTTGGCTTTCTTCTTATGGTTGTAAAAACATTCCGCCCTCTTCTTATGAAGAATATTGTTTGTTGTTAGCTGTTGAATTTGTTGTTTATCAGTTTCCGCAGATAAAGCTTTAACTTTTGCTGTATATTCATCACAAGTTGCACAAGTGTCCGTGCGGGGATACCCAAAAGAAATATTAAATTTCGTGTTGAAAATCATCCGGTAAGTATCATAAGATACCACTGCTGCAGGGTGTAATTCTTTGAATAGTTTATAGATTTTCTTTATGTTTAGACTTTCTGGCAAATAAGTTTTACCTGAATCTTTAAGGCTATAATGACTCTGGCGACTTTTAAAATGGTTCTCAACCAGAGCTGCAGTGACCCTATTTAGCTGTCTGTGTTCCTTAGAATGCTTACCCCTTCTATCCTTAGGTGCACAACAGCACAACCCATTGATTTTAAACATTTCTGCACATAGTAAATCTAATTTTTGCTATTGCCATGTAATGAGCAAAATGCCTTTGCACATACAGTAAAATCTACCTTATTTCCCGCCTCGTCGGTGACTCGAACTCTATACGAAAAACTAGCGTCACGCAACTTCGCCTCCTCTTCTTCCTTTCGAGGTCGTCTCTGTGCCACGTGTCTTACAGTAACTAGCCCAGCCAGGTAGTCCAGGTACATATTTTGTTCATCGTGGGATTGTAACTGGTTAAAGTAGCGTAATATCTCTTTTCTGTTGTGTTCAGAGATTGAATCATAACACTTAAATCGTTTGCAATGGCAAGGGGGACCAGCTTCATGTGTCGCAAGTCTTAATTTTTTATTTACATCAGACATCCGACCAGTTTTCTTCCTTTTTTTGGCTCACTATGAAGTTTATCACTTTCGTCCGAGCATGACATTACGGTATAGTCACAAACACAAAGCTAAACAGATGATACAAAACTAACGAAACAACAGTAAACGAAAAACAATCTAACGGATTTAAACTCTGTTGACATGCGGTAGCAGGAACCGTGCCAGGTGACAATGGCGGCGTGCCTGGTTTTTTCCTCTTTTCGCTTGACTTACTTGCTTTTTTTCCCTTATAGTAAAACTTTGAAGCCGTATATCGGCTGACTAGCCTGCTTTTTATCCAGTTTAAGTGTTTCTAAAGATACTTACGCTAATTCTGAACTGAATGCTCCCAATATCTCAAAAAAATTGACTTACCTGCTTTTTTCCCCTAACCCTTCACATGCATTCATTTATTATGACTGCTGGCGGAGCCCTACCGGAAGTTTCACGCAGCACACTTTGAGTAACGCTGCCTTACATTATATTCGGTAGCGTTATTTCACTCGGTTCAACTTTTTTTTTTCTTCCTGTTGATATCACAGAAGTTGAAAATGCAAATTAAAGCTTAGAAAAACATAAATTATCTAGAGCTTATTAAACATCATTAAAGTTACTACTCTATTTGCCTGACTCAGCATTGAATGCCTTAGTTTCCCCCATAATTAAATAATACCTAACATAGTTGCATTTTTCCTTTATGTTTAAAAGAGGTAGTGGCCTCTGCATAGGGATTTGAATGAACCTTATAATTTCGGTCAAATTTCTATTTTATCCATCCTCTCCAAAATAGTTTAAATTAGAATTTTGTCCTCAAGGTTCAGTGTTAGGATTACTATTATTTTAACTGTATGTAAATGTCTTAGGCTTATTGAGACTATAGGGCAAAGTGATTCAGCTTGCCCATATTGTGGAGTTGAAAATTTTGATGTATTCTGATTACATTAGAGCTGAGGTTTTCAAGGACTTTAAGCTTTTCTCTGGATGGTGTGTTTCAAACATGGTTGTGTTTAATGTGGGTAAAACCTCTATTCTGAAATTTAAGTATCACATCCAAGTCATGATGTTTAGTGAAGATTACCCCTTGAAAAATAAAGAAAACTGCATGTTCCTTGGTATTACTATTGATGGCCGCCTTCGATTCAAAGATTATATCCTTAACCTTGCATCAAAATTATCCTTTGAATATTTTGCAGTAAGAATAGCAATAAGACATGAGCTGGGAGGAGTGGTAGCACCTTCAGTCTACTTTTCCCTTATTGGGTCTCATATTCCTAGTGGTAAGCCTTTTTTGGGGCTTAAGCAAGGTTAGTGAAAATTTTTTTTAGTTAGAAAAAAGCAGTTAGATATCTATGTTTCACTGGGTTAAGAGATTCTTGTAAACCAACCTCTTTTCAAACCTATAAACTCTATTTTATCTTGGGATCAGCTACTCTTATTCATAAATATCCTAAACCTTTCTCAAACACTGGTTATATGGATGATTTTCCCCTACTAATCCCTAAATCCTCCCTTACCAGAAAGTCACTCATATATTATTTATACCTTAGTAAAAAAATTTACAATTGTGTTCCTTTACCTATTGGACAAACATTAGATATTAAAGTTATACTCTATAATATGATAAAAATTCATCAATTATTTTGACAGACACATAAAAATATTACTCTTCTTTTGTTCCTCAGCATAAAGAAAACTCTATAAAGAATTCAATATTCAAAGATAAATAAGTGCTGGATAATGTATATTAGAGAAAAGGGGAACAACATTGTGACACTGCTCTATTGCATTGTTAATTTCACCCACCCAAGGAATTTTTACCCATTGTCAAAAAATATCTACATCATAAATATTTACATATTAATAATAGATTATGCTTTAAATTAAAAACAATATTGCCCTTTATGAACTCTTTACGAGTTCTTTTAATGTACTTCTTTAGAGTAAAGGTACTTATCTAATAAAGAGCATTTGTATGGAAATAATAGTTATTTATGTAACAAGTGTGTAAAATGATCCTTTTTTTATGAATGGGAAACTTGTCTCACCTACGGCTCATGGGACAATTCGCATGAATAAAAAAATGGGATTTTACACAGGTGTAACATACAAAATTTTTCTGCTACAGAAGAAAACAAAAAAAAATATATCAAATTACTTTACGCACTTAATCAACTTTATGGTTAAAAAAAGTCAAACCATTTGTTGACAACTTATAAATTAAATGTCAAATTACTTTTTACACACTAGTGCATAAAAAGTAAAAAATATAAATTATATAAAAAACACACTTTCAATGAAATATCATAAAAAGGTTTTATAATCAATTTATTTCTACATTACCCTACCTAACTTAAAAAATAACTAAATGGTAAACCACCCGGGCATCCCTGGCCTATTCTTATTCTTGTCCAAGTAATCCCGAAAACCTTCCTTAGACTGTTTTAATGAATTTTCATATTCCTGTTTCTCTTCATCCCTCTTTGGAAAAACATCTGGGAAGGTAAATTCCTCCCCCTTGGGCTATAAATTCAACCCTTAGAACTACAATCAAATCTTTTTAACATGTACATACCAATGTTACATAAGCATATTTAATGTCGTCATCTTTAATAATATTCCCTTTTTTATGGTCTCTCCTGGTTTTACCCAATGCTATCCTCGTTCGTATGTCCACTGTTTTTACATTATAAATTTTCTCTAAATAATTTCGAATGTCATATCGGGTCATTTCCATAGAGCAGGAGAATTGCACTATGTTGGGAGGCTGTCGCTCGGTCGGCCTTACTAGTTTCATCCAGAAATTGGGGAGAAACACCCTTAGTTGAGGACCCCCTTTTTGATATATCGGATACCTAAAAAAAATTATCGCAAAGAGTTTGAATTACGGAGATTTTTATTAAAACGTTTACCATCTGGTTGACATGATGGAATTGGAAGATTCTTATTAAATTTTAAACAAACTTGAGGGAAACGTGTGATTTGTTTACAGTTTAGATGGATCAGCTGTTAAAAATGACGGCTAACGTGTTTATTGACAAGTGACAAGTATTTTTGACAACCGAAAAGGTACAGCCTGTCCAAGCGTTAAGCCATATTTTAGCGAGTAAGCGCCTTACTCGGTTGCCTTACGATATCTTAAGAGTTACGTCATCATATGGTTGCGCTCGAATGACATCATGTCTAACAGCTGTCAGATTCTAAATATTACCTATACCTTTCATCGGTATTGCATTCGTTTTGAAGACTGACCTAAACCATGAAAACACCCATTTATCTAAGTTTTCAAAACGTTATGAGTCTAAATCCGATCTCATACATTTTTAGGATCAGATCTAGATCGTAACAAAATACAAATTAATTTTGCCATAAAAACGTTTATAACGGGCAGACATTTGCCCAAGAGGAAAATGGAAATACAATAAACAAAAAAGTTACTGGCGTAAACATAACTTATATTTTCTTCCACAGAAATAAACACAAACTAATCATAAATCAATCTAAAAAAATATCCGTGCAACCTCACCTTTACTTTCTTCACTGTATTTTTTGCAAATCTATTTGCTCTTTTAATAATTTATTCTTTTCTGCATTTTTATTTGGATTGGATGTCTTAACTGTCTCGTATACATTAAAATAAATTAAAACTAATATTAAGAAATATAATGCTTTCCAATTCTAAAAAAATATAAAAAAATTGATATCAATATTTATATTTTATTATTGTTTGTATAGCTTCCCTTTGACTTTGACATATCGAGTTTAAATATGGTTTAGGGCCAGTATTATAAACCTATTTTGACAGATAACTTAAAGTTAACTTGTGGAATAACGTCACATGTCACAGTTAACTTCAAAATGTAAAAGTTAACTTTATCGGGTGGATGGGTTATCAGTTAAAGTTAACTTTATACAAAATCCTGGTTTTTGACATATATTCTGTCAATAATTTTGAATATAACCTAACATCAAAAAAGCGACATATAGATGGAGGTAAAAAAACAAAATTATCTCCTCGAGACTACCGGAATATCAAGCATCTAATATGTCATATCAAACGCCACCATTTTTCATAGTTCTTTAGCTTGTAGAGGCTTTCTTTCTAGAAGTGTATCTACGGCCAAGCCAAGCTAAAATAAAAAACACGAAAAATTCATCTTTAGACAGTAGCTTTAGGCCCTAATAACGTCTTAAAGTCGAAGAAGAAGAAATGGGACGATTATAAAACTGACATTTTATGGCTGAAGATAACTTTTTAAAAATATTTATAATACCGGCCTTTAGTCTGGTAAGAGCCAACGGTTACTGTCAAAAATGTCAAATGACGTCACGGTTAAGGCTATCGCTTAGATGGGATGTTTTAATATTGCAATCGATCGGTTATTTGTTTACATGTATATTCTGTGCCGCTCTATTGTGTACATGGATGTTGTTCTTAAAACTTACCTAATCTTTTGGCCGAAGTTTGAACAAAACGCACTTGTGATTTTTGTATATTTTGCCAAATATATATAATATTATAGTAGTAGTATTTGTTTGTTTATACAAATCGGTTAAACCGATGACGTCATTTAACGTCTCTCGGTAAATACCAAATTTCGCTTGTATGAAGCGGTACTTATTACTTTTGGTGTTATCCACCCCTCGCTTGGACAGGCTAGTAGTGACCTAACATCGAATTACAGGGATCCACAAACTTATAAATATAACTGGACTGCTAATGCAAATGGCCACAATGACCAAAAATGACCGCTACCAGGTGGCCCCCAGTTTTTGTAGTGGTTGTGTCATTTTCATGTTGGTCATTCTGAACATTTTTAGTGTCACGAACAAAAGATATATTAAGGCCGATTTACAGGATGCCAGTAACTGGCGCCAGTCTCACTGGTCACTGGCAAGCCAGTTTTTTACTGGCCAAGTGTTGTACCTAAAGTTGTTTACACGATGTCAGTAAGTTCAAGTCAGTTGTGAATTTGTACTGTGTTGTTTTTAAAAATGAATTCGAAAAAAATTGAACTTTTGAAAAAAAGATTAATAAGAACCGTGATTATGTTATAAAAGATGAATTGACTAATGTGTTAGATGAAGAATTGAAAAAAAAGAAGCGACTATGGGTGAGAAAATGGATCAGTGAGAGATCAATAATAGGAGGTTTGGCTTTGCTGTTAAAACAGCTTAGATTAGAAGATCCCTCTGAGTACAGATTGGCGTTACGACTTACAGCCGAACATTTTGACGAGTTACTTTCTCTCATAGAACACCCTATTTAGCGTCAAGACACCATAATGAGAGATGCACTACCCGCAAAAATAAAGTTAGAAATAACGTTGACATATTTAGCTACAGGAATGTCTTACCGAAGCATAAGTCACTTTTATCGTGTTTCCAAATCTGCTATATCACAGTTAATACCAGAAGTGTGAGAATTTTTAGAGCATTAAAACAATTTATTAAGGTAAAGTTTGTTTAATATATTCGGAATAATTTACATTTGATATTTTTCAAAGCAGTCGCTATTATATCACTGGCTTGTGTGCTTTCGTCCAGGCTATCATTATGATATGAAATTGGGGAAAAATCATCGTTGTAGTGAGAAGCCGAAGAAGAACTTGTAGTGCCTGTTGGTCTGATTTCTGTTGGGGGACAGTATAATGCTGGCTGGTAGCTCGACTGCTGATATTGGACGCTGGCATACGCTTGAGAGGGCATGTTTGATTGCACCGGTTGCCGAATATTAAAATATGCGGAATTAGGTTTCTTGGATTTTATATCAGCAAGTCTGCATTGAGTTAATATGCTCTGTATTTTTTCTTGAGCAATTATTGCTTGATCTTCGGATAATTTCTTTAATTGAGCTGATACACTCTTTCCAAATACGTCATGTTCTGTTTCTTCCATATTTTTATCTATATTTTTTAAATCCTCAATTAATAAAGACATTTGTGAGAGTTTGCTGCGCTTAGATTTTAGGGATGCTGTAGTAAGTGGCCGTTTTTCTGCGCTTGATTCATTCTCCGTGGGTGATGTTACTGCCAGAGCAACCTGACACCTATTTTCCGAGCTTGGTGAAACTGAACGTTCCATGTCGTTGATAGGGTTTTCTTCGACATTTTCTATGTTATCCTGCAAATAAAAGAACAAAATATATTAACAAAACTGTAATTTCAATAGGTTACAAAAAGAAAAAATATCTAATCATGTTATTTCATTTTTTAGATGCCAAATACAGAAGAGGAATGGAAAACCATTTAATACAAAATGGAATTTTCCAACCTGTTATTGTGTTATGGCTCAATAGATGGAAAACATGTAGAAATCAGAGCTCCCTCTAATAGTGGAAGTGAATTTTTTAACTATAAAAAAACAAGCAGCATCATATTGTTAGCTATTGTTGATTACAACTACTGTTTTTCATACATAAACGTTGGCGCAAGTGGCAATGCATCTGATGGTGGTGTTTTCAAAAACTGTTTAATTCACGAGCAACTAGAAAATGGCCTGTTACCTGAAGATGGAGTTATTGTTGGAGATGCAGCATTTCCGCTTAAGACATATTTATTAAAGCCATATCCAGGCGTTAACCTCAGTGCAGAAGAAAAAATATTTAATTACAGGCTATCACGTGCCAGACGTATAGTCGAAAACGCTTTTGGGATTTTAGTCAGTAGGTTTCGTATTTTTGAAAAGGCAATACCGACTAATTTGAATACGGTGAATGCAATCATTTTTGCAACTTGTGCACTACATAACTGGCTAAGAAAAAAATTAAAATCCTATATCACTGCAACTTGTATAGGTAGGGAAGATCAAGATGGAAATATTATACCAGGCTTATGGAGGCATGAAATAACTCCCTTAAAAAGTATCTCGAATCAAGGAAGTAATCATTCAGCAAATATTGCTAGGGAAAAGAGAGATAAATATAAGAATTTTCTTATGGACGACGGTAGTGTTCCGTGGCAATTTGGTCACATATAGTATTATAAAAATAGTAAATAATGTTAAACTAAACTTATAAATATACATATTATTTTTCTTACCGTTGTTCTTCGTCTTACTGCCACATTTTCGATAAAGGAATTTAATTCCTCAAACCATGTTACTCTCGGTATATAGACATTTCCCCCAGCGCCAGATCTAGTAGATTTCTCGATTTTATCGACTTCTAAATAGTAAGTATTTCTAATACTTTTTATCTTATTTTTTTATGTCCTCAATCTTAATACCTTTGATACTAATTTCGGTCCGAATTTGTTGAAGAGCCGATGGTCGGTTTTGTTTGTTTTTATATTCCTGGCATCGAATATTCCATAGGCATTCATGCTCTCTATACAGTTGAAAAAGCTTTAAAGTTTCAGCCGCACTAAACTTACGGGCCACTTTTTCAACACCCAGAAATAATCACAAAAAATAAACTAAATAATTCAACTTTCAAGACAGCCTTCATAAGTATGCTACTGACTGGCGGCAACGTGTTTAGACGCTGCCTAAGCACTGGCGCGGGTGTTGCGGAGCATGGAGGTGAAATCGAATGGCATGAAAAATAGGCGAAGCCTCTATTATCGCCAGTACAGTCGGCCAGCACTGGACTGGCACAGAATAGTGTCTACACGATACCTGCGCTGGCGTGCCAGTGAGACTGACGCTAGTCAGGCACGATAGGCATCGTGTAAATCGGCCTTTAAATAAACAAAAGTAATGAAGTGAACAACGCTGACGTTTGACATATTGTGATCTGTAGTGGAATTCTAATTCATGATTTCGTGACATCACGTAACGACTACGGACAATTTGCGATTCTAATTCGTTAAAGGCACTCGATACCTCTCGTTTTGAAATGTCAAATTAGTCGAGACCACCGGAGATCCCGATTATGGAAATCTAACCTCAATTTTTTGATGAGCGTCCGGCTTTTGCTTAAAAAAAACATGTCATTTAAAATTAATGAAAACCATTTACGAGTATTTGTGGAGTTTATGGAAGAAAACCCGGATTTAGCAAGAGGGAGGTTATCTTGCTCCAATGCAAAAGAACAATTTAAGAGATTATGGGCAAAACTGGCCAATAATCTAAATTCTCTTGGTTATGGGACTAGAACTATAGAAAAATGGCAAAGGGTAAGTTATATTACCAATATATTATATAATATATTATATACCAATCTTTACCAACAATTACCAGTTATAATAACTTATTTTCATTTTTACATTTTTAGACGTGGTCTGACTATAAACAGGGACTTAAGAGAAGAGCTGCAGATATAAAAAGGGAGCGAATGAAGACGGGGGGTGGGCCAGCATATCCTGATATGCTATCAGATACTGATCAAAGAGTTATCCTTATTTTGGGAAAAACATTTTTTGAAGGATGTGGAGTGGAGGAGAAGGGTGTAAGTTGCATTTTTTGGCTTAAGAAACAAAGGCATTATTATATTGTCCGATATTTTTGTATTGTATAATATTTTAAGTTTGCTCATGGAAAATATTATCCAGAGGAAGAACCCGTTAGTGGTCCATCGAGTGCTCCATCAAGTATAGTGGATGCTCGGTTCAATGGTAGTTTATACAATAGTGAATACACACAGCCCGGACCCTCAAATATTTCTATGCAGATTCCTACAGAAAATAAAGCATTAGAAGAACAAGTAAGTGCTCTTTGTTAACTTTTTATTGGTGTTAAAATACATACATAAGTATTTACATAAGTCAAGTAAAAAATAGATAAGACTACACTGTAAATTATAAAACCTTAAAATCACAATTAAAATTAAAACATATAATTAAAATATTAACATTAAAAGCAGTAACTTATTAGCTACCTACATAATATAATAATAATACTACACTTAAAAGACAAAACAAGAAAGCTCACAAGAGAAACCATTTACATACATTTAAGAGAAGTCATATACCACATTACATTTTGACATTCAGGAGTAAACAGTAACAAATTAAAACAGAAGACCTAATGTTGAAGGACGAAGGACCTGCCATATATGTAGGTAATGTCTGTTCAACGGACATTACCGAGGGTCGACCTTATATTGTTTTTCTCGGTAACTAGCTTACCATTTTTGGCAAAACTGATTCAAACATTATACTATCAGTTTTGTGAACAAAAAATTTTTTTGTTTATTTTTAGACCAACAAGCCACGACCACAAAAAAGGAGTATTTCACAACAGCTTCATGTAGTCGATCATGATTATTTAGTCACACCAAGAACTAAAAGGCAAAAGGTTACTCCCACAAATGAAATCTATTATCAAGAGACAATAAATCTATTAAAAAGTATCGACAGTCATTTAGAAACCCTAAATGAAAAATTAGGCGATATAACAGAGGCCATCAGACAGAGACACTCTTAAAGGAACTTTCACTTTTTAGGGATGATATTCGACCTAACTTTACTCTACAAGACGAAAGAACTTTACTCTATAACACAAGATGTCATTGTCACTACTAGTTGTAGTGACAATGACATCTTGTGTTCCTTTCTTAATAAAAGCAAACTATTATTGGTTATTTTTTTAGCTTTAGAATATTTTTTTTATTTAGAATGTTGTTTTTGTTTTTACGTTTCTAGCCGCAATAACATGTGTTCCTATAGAGTTAAGGTAAAGTATTAATGTGTATTTTTTCTGCTACAGAATATAAATAAATCATATTTGTTTTTGTAGGTCTTTTTTTATTAAGCAAAATTTAACTTTTAAAGCAAAAAAAAAAATTAAAAAAAGAAAAATAGCTTCAAAGTATGTGTTAAAAAAACAAGTAAGAAAATGTGCTAATCTTTATTTAAAAAGTAAAAAACAATAACAAAAAAAATGTAAAAAAAATTGAATCAAGATTATTATAAAACATCTAAAAAAATGTAAAAACCCTAATTAAATAAAACACAAAACAAACTTAAAAAAATTGTTTATTTATAAAAAACAGAAAATACTTTTGATTCAAACAGAACATTTTACCGCGTTTACCTAATCACTGGTGAAGAAAGACTTGACACTTAAATCACGAATTTAACTATACATGCTTTTACCTAACAAAATATGTATTGACCACATTTCTTCTCACCACTTCTCCTTCTCGAAGCCCAATATTAGGTAAATTTTGAATTGGTGGTAAAGCGTATTGTTGGCCACCTTCCTCCACAAATGGTTCACCTTCATACAGAATGTGCCTCTGTATGCATAAATTATGAAGAATGCAACAAGCATTCACCAGCTGTCCCACAAATGCTGGAGAATATCGGGCAACTCGTTCTCTTAAAAGGCACCTAAATCTTGCTTTTAGTACCCCAATGCATCTCTCCACACAGTTTCTTGCCATTATGTGAGATCTATTATATCGTGATTCTGGAGATCCCTCATTTGGATTAAGAAAAGGTATCATTAAAACAGGTTGCAAATGATACCCTGAATCTCCTAAAAGCCAGGTTCTTCTAAGCCCTGTATTGTATTGATTCATCAAAAAGTCTTTCACCCGGGAATTTCTCCATATAAATGAATCATGTGTTGCACCTGGATAGGTGGCATTTACTGATAGTATTTTTAAGGTTGCATCGCAAACTATTTGCACATTTAGGGAGTGAAATCCCTTCCTGTTAATAAAATTGTGTTCTTCAATGGTAGGTTTTAAAATGGCTATATGAGTGCCATCTATACACCCAATGACACCAGGAAATCCAAATTTTTCCATAAATTCTTCCTTTATTTGGTCCATTTCTCTTCTTGTAGTTGGAAAATGGATAAACTCATGTAAATGAACACATTGCATTGGTCACTTCATGAATACATCTATGAGCCATTGTTTGGCTGACACCCAAATTAAAGTCACCTCCAAGACTTCTTTGGTAACATCCAATGGCATAATACCGCAAAGCCACCAAAATTTTTGTCTGGATAGTTACTCCGGACTGATACTTGGGTTCTCGTAGGTGGGGTGTCAATCTATTACACAAAAAATTAAATAAATCTTTGTCCACTCTAAATAATTCTTTAAATCGCTCATCATTTAGGGTTGCCAGGTCCATTTCTTCTCGAATTCCCCTTCTCTTCATCCTCAGCCTCAAATTTGTCTCCCTGTGTTCTTCCTGGTCAACAATTGCGTGAAAAATCGGCAGCATTTTTTAAAACAAAAGAAGTAACAAAAAAAACTGCAATGTAGGTCAGTAAAGAAACAAAAATCTTTAAACATATAAAAAAGTGCAAAATTCAATAAAAACCATAAAAAAAGATATAAACAAACGTGAAGTTAGGCATCGCTACGGCTGAAAACGGTGCTACGAACGAGACCGAATTAGAATCACATTTCAGACGACACCGACATTTGTCACGAGCGGGAGGTCTCGTAACGTGACGTAACGACTGGCGAATCAGAATCCCGCTGCTGTCATGAACTTATATAAAAAGTCGTGACTCGTATAGTAGAGATGGGAATACCGGTTCATATTTTGTCGCGGTTCCTGTAGCGACAGTTCCAAAAAAATACCGCGATTTAGTAACCGATATTTTCCGTACGGAGAGACGGCTCACGGCGGCGCTGCCACGGACCGGCGACTGTCTCGTTAATTAATAAACTTGTCCTTGGCTCGTTTAGAACGTACTTAACAGAATCGGACCTGCTTGACGGGCGGTGTTAGGATCTAGTCTAAAGATAAAACAAAACAAAAACAACTAAAACTCTACTTGCCGGTTGCCAGATAATGCCGGAGCAATGAGCATAGACCTAATAGCATGGAATAGGAGAAAGATAGAATTAATTACTGCAAAGTCGGGCGCAAAGGCTTTGAAAACTTAAACTATAAACTATAGTGACGTTTTCCGCTTTTTTTAAGAATTTGTGTTTATTTTCTTAAATTTTGCGATATATAAGTCATAACATAATAGGCAATATTTATTATGTCTAACTGGCAATAAATTAAAAAGACATTTTAAGGACACATGTCTCGTATTTATTTTCAGTATAAGTGTAAAAAAAATATTTTTAAAATCATATTTTAAAGCAGTATCTAAATTTAAAGCTATTTAAAAACATTTGTATCTAAAATTCTTTTTATGAGCTTATTCTAGTTTAATAATTTTGACTAAAAATACCTTTATTACTATTACTAACATTCCATTTAAAACCATTTAACATCCCATTTAAAAGGTTGCATAATTTTTTTTGCCTCACTAGCATATTTATATTTATTGTATAGAGTTCAATGATGTCGATACCGCGATCCGCCATTCGACACTTGACAGAACCGCGATTTTGACGTATTTTTCCTACAAGGAAACTTTGGTGGCCCAGGCGCGAATCGACATCGTAGTTCCTTCGGTTCCATAGTAACTGGTTACTTCATAGTTGTGGAGCGCGACAATACGTTCTTAAAAAATACCGCGACAAAAATCGGGGTATTGAAATACCGGCCCATGTCTATCGTATAGTGTCGTGAACTTTTTTCAGTCATAAACAATGAAATCATATAAAAAATTGTAGTTTAAAAATTAAAGAAGGTACCTTAATGCCTTAAATTTATGTCCTTCAAATTTAATTTTGCAGGAGGATATTGTCCATGTCTGGAAAGCTATCCTCAAAAGTCTAAGGAGTATTGTAGGGCGCGAAAAGGCACTTTTCAGAATTTACCATTAATTCAATGGTCGAATTAACCCTTTATTCAAAAAAGGATTTTCCTAGAATTTTTCTGACAGTTTGCAGCTCTAATAATATCGATTTCTGTTTACCTTCATATTTTTAAATTTTTCAAAGCAAACCAAACAAACTATGGTAGTATTTTCCATGAAAATATTGAAAGATTGCCACTGTTGTGATGTTTAAGAAACTGAAAACCAAACAAAAACGACCCAGTTCCATTGTAAGGGTCTCAGTTTTTGTTGCTATCAGCTTGTGGCTTTTATAGTCGGCACCTTAGAACATTGAATGCATATACGTGTATTCAATGTTCTAAGGTCAGCACCAATAAACAAACAAAATTTAAAAAAAAAAAGAATAAAGTTTTATGTTATTCTTCTACTATTCTTATTCGACCATCAAAATAAAGTTAAAATATCAACAAAAAATCAAAATTGAGCAACAACAAATTTAACAACTACTAAGCCGTAAAAATGCAAAACTAGGTTAGGAATCCTAGGAAGAATCTATTTGACCGAGATTCCAACTTAAAATCTCGGTTAATCCTTGTCGGTCGCAACCAGCTGATTTCACCGGTTAATATTGAAACATGGGATTTTTTGTACCGGGTTAATTCTGAAACGCCTCGGTTATTGCCGGTGCAACCCGGTGTATCCACCGGTGAATTCTGAAAAGCGCCCAAACTAGTTGCCAGTAAATAGAAATTTCAACACATCTATACCATTTTTGTCTATACCTCTTCCATGTCCATTTCAGTTGAGTTGTTTAACTCATTAACCTGTAAAGCTTCTCTTTATCTCTCTTATAAATTACTAATTTTCCTTTTTATAATTTAATTTAAATAATAAAACGTATTTTATGTATGTATTGATTATCTCATTTGTGTTTTGTTATCTAAATCATAAAGTACATACTTCTTAGTTACATCATTTTATGTCGTTCATCCATCTGATCATTTTCAATGACATTGTTTTTAAACCATATTCTAAATTAAAACATATGTTGCAGAGATTAGAATTGGCAAAATGGGTATAATAAAAACCAAATGATAGGGTTTCAATAACCTTTGTACTTAATTTTAAAAATTTAAATGAAGTACATATTTTAAAGTGCATGCATCTATGCATGTAAGTTAATTGAGAATTCGTAATTTTTAACGACTTTCTTAAGCAAGTACAAGAAAAATATCAGAACTAATGCAACTATCTTAAACTAAATGTAATTTTCTATTTTGTTTTTTTAAACATAATCTTCCAGAACTTTAATTGTTTTGTTTCCCTACTATTGACTCCACTGAAATTTGTCAGAGTGACCAACATCGAAAGAACACAATCACGGAAAATGGCGGCCACCTAGTAGTGGTCATTTATTTTTCAATGGATTGGCAGTCGAGGTATATGTATAAGTCCATGATTGTATGTTATTTGGAGTATTGTAATGTTGATCTGTATAGTGTTGTTAGGTGATATATTGCAATCAATTAGTTTTTTAAAAGTAAGTAAGTTACTTTTGACTTACTACTGACGAGAGTAAGAGAAAAGTAGATTTCAGAAAATTCTGTTGTGTCACTGGATTATGGTCAATTTGCTTAGTTACCATTTATACTTTAATTCGTAAAGTCTCAAAATTAGGAACTTCCAAATACAAAAATTATAACCGATTCCAAGCGGTCTATCGGTAATTACCGTTCCTAAATGGTATTAACCAAACACGTCCAAGCGGTTATAGTTATAACCGTGTTGAGATACGTGACGTCACCAATTAGCCCTTTATACGTCATCAATTTGGAACAGTAATTACCCACGTCCGGAGCTGTTTTCTAAAATGTCTTGTCTAAATGCTTTCTAAATGTCAAATGTCAAAGATATTGAAATAAGTGCGGGAAAAAATAAAAACATACAACAAATTTTCTTTTTAAAGATCACATTACTGGCCTCTGGGGTATTATTTACAAACAAACAAAATGATGACAGCGACAACTGACAAATTACGAAGTTTCTTCAACCAAACACGTCCAAGCGGACACGATTGGTTATGTTTTAAAGGGACTGTTCAAGGTTAACCAAGGGCTTAACCGCGGTTAAAACCGATAGATCGCTTGGAATCGGTTTATATTTTGGTTTATTCTAACCTATAAAATTTTACTCATATTCAATACACCTGTCATTCTCGTAACCAGTCAACGTCAATGTCGTCAATGGATAAAAAGTCAAGTGTCAACCGTGTCCAAGCGTAAATAAATTATTGTAAAATAATTATGAAAATGGACCTATAAATACAATTTTTCCCCTTTAAAACGTTAATAACCGAGTTTTTTAGTGGTAAAACAATGCGCCCCATACCGGAGGCCGTATTTTAGGTGGCACCCCGTCAATTTTTAGTGATAATTACGAAATTACCTCGGGCTTGTGAAAGCACAACAGGCATGGCTGATTCAAAAGAGTTTCTACACGACCCCAATTTACTGACCGAGTTAACGGCTCCCCCCGATCCCATTTTGGGGGATCATTTGTTTCCTCCCGAAACTGACAATATGCAGATGCTCGACAGTTTTTTGAATAATGAATCTCTGGATACTGGAGAGGCCCCCTCTGCTGATGCTCTCAATGAAGTCCTAAATGAGCCTCTCACCGAAAGTGATCCGATGGGTTCTTCCCCCATGGCAACGGAAGAAAAGGAACCAGAAAAGGAGCTAAGTTGTAACTCAAACTCTAGTGAAGAACACCATGTTGAAAGTCCCACTGCTACTGCTGAGGGGTTTGCTTTTAAGTGCATTTATTGTGACAGAGCTTTGACTGCTGCAGATAATCCTAAATTGTTGGAATGTTTGCATAATTCTTGTACAAATTGTATTAATAGCAAGTTGTTTGAGAATAATGAATCTTCAGGCAGTTCTGGTAAGATATCACTTTAATGTCCACCTTTACAAGATCATATTTTAGAAACATAAAAAACCATAACAATCAAAAGAGATTTCTCTATAATATTATATTAACATCTCCTGTAATATATTAACAGGCATTTAAATGAATTAATTTCAATTGAGTGTCATCTATTTGTTTAGTGCACTTGGGACTGTTTTAGTCAATAACTGTTTTTAAATAATATGTTATTCAATCATCTTAAATGTTAAGCAGATCTTAAACTACCTATATTGCCCTTAAAATGTGTAATATTTACATTAGAAAACTCAAAGAGAACCATTGGCATATAATTTGATCTGTCCATCTAACAATTTGTCAATATAAAATTTTATGTGTTTAATATTATAATGTTTAGACTTTTAAGCAATGCATAACATCCAACACTTAGGATTGTAAAAGTCTTTGTGAAAAAAAAATTTTGGTAAAATCATCTCTTAGCTGTTCTAAAAAAGTAAAATACCCAAGAATAATAATTATTTATGCCAAATATTGTTGATGCAGAAGTCAAGATTGTCTTTCTTCAAGGGTGAGGGTTTGTGGTTTGACCACTATTAGAATAATTTTATAATAAAAAGTTATTGCATCTTGTTGACAAAGCATAGTAATATCTAACATAATATCTAAATTAACATTATTTATTCCTGTTCATATGTTACAAAATACTTGCACAAGTCAATAATAGTTTAGTATATCAAAATGTGCAAGTAGGTACTTTTACAAGTTAAACAAATTTTGTTTTGATTAATTAATGATTACTTAGGAGCAAAATAAATATTCCCAAAATAAAAGGATAAATAAAAATCTGTCTTTATTCTACGAAAATAAATGTACCTACATATTTAATATACGTTAAAACCACACATTATTTATAAGAAGTTTTATGGACTTTGTCTATCACTTTGTGGTGACTGGTGTCTGTATTTTAATTATCAAATATATGCAAAGAAAATATTATTTTATATTTTCCCTAAGTTAATTGTATAAATGCTTGCAAATATTCCTATTTGAAATTCTATATGTATATAAATTTAAATTAAATTTGAGAATTTGTTATTTTTAAAATCTGGAGGAATTTTTAAAATATATTCAGGGAATACACTTTTCTGCTGATCCACTGCTGTGTAATGCATTCATTTCAGTGACCAAGACTGGCCATTTATTTTGCACTGCCCTTAAAATTTATTTATTTTTATTTTATTAAATTTACGGGAATCCCCATTTTACAAAATAAATGTCCAAATAGATTATTACGTAATAGATAACTTAACCTAGTGAGTTGATACAATGTAAATAAATATATATATATATCTAAGAACTGAGTTGACACCATTACAGCAATAGTCTGCTCAGGCTATTCTTAAAAACGGACAGTGAAATACTACATAAATCAATGTTATGAGCGTTTAAGACACTCAGAGATCTATCGATAGGAGAATGACGGCCATATTATTCAGTTCTGTGCATAGGAACATGATAAAGGTCAAAATTGCGTAGAGTTCTATTTGGAACATTGAGACCTACTTTAGGAAGAAGGTCAGGAGCATTAATCATGCCATTAACCAGCTTAAAGACAAAACAAAGATCAGCGTTCACACCCCTTTTGGCCAATGTATCCAGGTTAAGTCTTACTCTCATGTCCTCATGATGGTACTCATCAAAGCTAATGCCCACTCTAAATGCAGCACACTGTAAAAATCCATCTTGCACTTTCTCAATCATATCTATTGAATTCTGATATAGAGGAGACCACACTACTGAAGAGAATTCAAGATTAGATCTAACCAGTGAGACATAGAGGAGTCTATATATAGGCTTGCAGAGAGAGATGTGAACTTTACCTGTTTACAGCACCAGTTACACACTCTTAGTCCCTTTAAAGTTATTTTAGAGATGTGATGAACAAATCTCAGATGCTCATCGAACAACACCCCCAAATCCTACTAGTGACTACATTCACATACTGCAAGGACTTACCAAGGATTCTATGTGTAGAATTGAATCTCTTCGAACCTCTATGAAATGATATGTAGCAACACTTGGAAATATAGAGCCTCAATCCGTTCATCACTGATTTGATCACAGTAAAAATATCATTCATAAATAGATTGGACAGCAAAGGGGCACAGTGAGACCCTGAGGAACCCCTGAGACTACATTAGTAGGTGCAGAAGTAGAAGAAGTGTTTCAGTGCAGAAGTTCTTCCTATCAGAAAACTCTTTAGCCATTTTAAGAGGGAGTCATGAAAACCAGCACTTTCCAACTTGGCCAGCAAGAGACCAAAGTTCACCCTGTCGAAGGCCTTGGAGAAGTCGGCATACACCGCATCAGTCTGAACCCCCCCTCTCCAAAGCCCCCAACAGGTCACACTTGTATTGAATCAAACTGCTGGTTGTGGATTTCCCAGAAGAGAATCCTGACTGTTTTTCACTAATGTTTCCTTTGGATTGCCATGTTAGCTGACCGCAAACCAAACTATCAAACAATTTGGCCAATGAGTTTTGAATACATACTCCATGATAATTGGCAATATCCCCCCTATTGCCAGCCTTAAATATTGGCATGATGAAACTGTGCTTCCAAGCTTCTGGGAAGGTAGAGTCCTGTAAAGACATATTAAAGATCATCATCAAAATTGAGTAATTTTTTGAATTTATTAGATTTATGCAAATTTTCTTGTCACTGAGACCTCTGTAAGTAGATTTGATATACAAATTGTCTATATATGCTGAAAATTATTGTGTTAGACTATGCCTTAATATATAAAGTTTGTACCTGAGTTTTCTATAAGGTTCAAGGTTCTTACTTTAGCTACTGATCAATAAAAATGTCTAAATATTTTATTTCCTCCACTGCTTTTATTTGCGCACACTTACAATTTTGATTAATATCAACATTAATTAAATTACAAGACAGGTTACCACTAACCAAAACCCTTTAGTTTATTCTCGACATGTGTTTCGCTAATGATGTTAGCATCTTTGGGAGAAGATTAAAACTGCAGCTTTGCAGCTTTAAGTTCGAAATGACTCCCAGAAAACTGACAGATCTCTTATAGAGAATGTCTTATCACCTTTTATATATGATCCTATTCCACAAAATCTAGTCTCAGCTCTCTCTCCTGTGCTGCCATGGATCTAATTAGTGATTTCTCATATGAATCTACAGTGCAAGAAGCAGTTTGGCCATCAGTAAAGAAAGTGAATTTTGCAAGTTTTGTGATTTTTGAGTCCTTTTAGGAAGGTCAGTTATTTATTTATATTAAAAAAAAGGTAGGCCTCACACGAACAGAGTCATAAGCCTTGCTCAGATTACATAGCAAAACTGAATTGTAGTAAAATTTATGACATGATATCTGAGACAAGATTTAGGATGCCCTGGATAATATTCTTATGCTCTCTAATTTGGTTTTAGACCCAAGACTGAGAGAAAAGACTATTTGTGCCAAAGAGTTCTCTACTTTTTTAGATATTATAGGCAAAAGTGGCCTTTAATTTTCCGGTAATAGTGGATCACTCTTTTTAAAAATTGATACCATCATGGCCACTTTAAGAACTTCAGAAAAATATTATATTTAAAACAATTTTTATTAACTTAGTCAAGAGAATTATTAAGCCGTTTTTCATATTTTGTATTAATTTAGTGTTTAACCTCTATACATATATCACAGTTATCAAACATCTTATAATTAACAGTTACTTCAGAATAAGAAAATTGGAAGTATAGTTTTCTTTGTAACATAATCAAGTGTCATTATTATTTGAGCTTGGGATATTTGACATCTCTGAGCTATTTTGGGAAAAAAATTGTTAAACCCATTTGTTCTTATTTCAGCTTTTTTTATATCTTCTTTATAGAGCTTTTAGTAAATTTTGAGTTCTTATTCAGTTGATATAAGTTTGTGTTAATGGTTTAGCTCTTCCAAAAAGAGCAAGTGGTTCACCATTCTCTTAAAGTCTTTATTAAACCAGTTAATAGCATAAGAATGGCCATCACAAACAGTTTAGGTTTTTTCTGTAAATTGAGTAATTGCTGATAAGTAGGCATTTTCAAGCAATGATTTTAAATGCTGAAAGCTTCAATTGACGTCACCAATAAAATCCCTTGAAAGTGTATCCACAATGTTATAAAATTTATCAAGCCCTTCTGTGTAAGCTGTGTAAGTTATTGCATGTAAGAGCATTGCACTCACAAAGATATGGTCCAAACAATAATTGTCATCTTATACTTTTATAAAAGGTAAAAAACACGAAATCTACAGCATCACAAATACATTTAATAAAATAACGAAGGTTACATGTTTCGCTCGACTAGAGCATCATCAGACCTAAACAATAATTAAAATTATGTAACCCGAAAAAAGGAGAATTCAACAAAAACTTACCATAACATACACAAAACACCTAATATTTAAGTAAACAAAGATTACAATAAAGTGGCACTATCTATGTACAAAGAACTCAACTAAACAATCAAATCACTTTATATATTTTAGAAATCTAACCATCATTTAAGAGTCTAGAACTACTTGAGGTTATTAAAAACTAGGTGGCCATCAAAATCAAACCTTTCATTAACACAGGACAGATCTGGTCATCTTGTCGTTTGAAAATTATTTGTTTAATACTGAAGTTAATAACAACCTCTGGTTGATTTGTTTTAAAGTAAACAATACAGTCACCTTTAACCATAACTGACTTACCTGTATCCAGACCACCTAAAAGCCCCTCAACTGACTTCAAGAAGGTCTCATAATTTCCAAGTGGGCTGCGATATAATGCTATTATTGTCAAATATTATTATTAAAACTTTTTCATCAATATAGAACTATTATGACAAATAAAAATAGAAAATTCAAAGACAATTTTCAACAAAAATATATGTACCTCAGCAATAGAGAGTAATAATATTGGTCTGTCTTGGAACCCATTCCCTTTCATAGTTATATTAATAATTTGGTTTTTTCACAGGGTGGCTTGATAACCACTGTGTTATTTGCTGGTGACACTACATGGTAGCAAAGCTGTCACCCTATGGATTGTCTCTTCCTTCATGCATATAATAATCTGTTATTTATTTAGAGATGAATTTTCTCAATATTCCTACTTAGAATTATTTTTACTTTAGAAATACTTACTTGAAGACTGAAAAGCCTTATGATTATGTATTTTATGCAAATAAATAAATAATTGTAATTATTGAATTTGAAATAATTTTCAGCAAATCAAATTTCATGTCCCACCTGCAACATTCACTGTGACCCCACCAGAATCATAGAAAACCAATTCCTAATAGAACTAGCCAATAATGAGGAGAGCAACGCTTCAAAACAGACTACCACAGACCTAAAGTGTAGCAGCTGCAGTGATGAGGCACCCGCATCCAGTTACTGTGCCGATTGCTCGGAATTCATTTGTGACAATTGCGTTCAGGCACATCAGAGGTCTGTTTTAATTTAACTTATGAAACTTTATAAATTACTTTTATATTATATTGGGGGAAAATGAGAAGTATGAGCCACCTTTCACTCGTAATTATTTAAATTCCAAGTACCGGTCATGGTTTGAACTTATAAATAGGGATTCTAAAGGGAAATTTTATATTACAGAAGTAAACAGTTGAGGTTGAACTATGTTATTAAAACTCTAAATCTGTAAAACTTTATTTTATGAAATTAGTTCAACCTGTAACTCTTATTTTATTTATTTCAGGTGGTTTAATCTTTCATAAATATAGTTATAGACAGTCATATCTCACTACTCTACTACAAGAATGTACTAGTTTTATATATTTTTAGGCTAAAAATCACAAAAGACCATACAATCAAATCCAAAGAGGATGGTATAAATGAACTGAACGCCCTCCATAATGGGGCTGCCAACTTGTTCTGTTCAGTTCATCCTCACGAGAAATTATCCCTGTTTTGCGAGACTTGCGATAAACTCACGTGTAGAGATTGCCAGCTTATAGAGCATAGGGAGCACAAGTATAAGTTCACTAATGAAATTGCCTCGGAGGCCAAGAAGTATATTTCCGATATGCTTAAGGATGTTGGGTATAAGAGAGCTTTACTCACTAGTGCAATGAAGGTGATCGATGACAGGCAGAATTTGATTACTGAGAAGAAACAGGCTTTGGTTAAGGAGATTACTCAATTGGTGGTGAAGTAAGTAGAGGATTTCTTTAAAATTTTTGGTGTGTAATGGGAATGTTTAATAATATTTGTATTATTTTATAATATTGTTACACATTATTGTGTTTATTATTATAATAAGAAATGCTTTTTTTGGAATAAGAAATTTGTGGTTGGAATTAAGTATCAGAACTATTTATATTCTGGATTTTAAAGTATTTGGGATTTGTTCTATAGTATAATTATCATGTTAAATATTTTCATACTACCTTAGCATGAAAAATATCAACATTATTTTTTATCGGATTTTAAATGAAAAACTGTTGATTTATTTATTTATTTATTTACGGGATGTCCGCATTTCGAATGAAGTTATTATTTGGCATGAAGTTAGAAAATATGTCTTAAATATTTCTAAAACAATCAAATTTGCTAATCGAATCTACTTTAATAACCACTTTAATTACATTAAGTCACAAAACAGCTTTACCACTAACCAAACGTCTTTATTTTCATTCTCGACACGTGTTTCGTTAACGATGTTTGAGAGAAGGTTTTTCTGTTTGCCCTATGTATTTCTTATGATAATATTTACAACTAATTTCATAGATTCCAGACTTTTTATTGGTCTTCATTTTATCTTTTTGGGTATCCTAAAAGATTTCTTAACTGGGCTAAACTTTAATAGGCCATTCTTAGACCTAAATCTTTACAAACCCTATCAAAGGCTTTTGTCAAAATGTATTGTGATGAAGGTTTGCTTATTTTCATCTTTTTGAAATGTGGTAGTGGTTTTTTAGTTCAATTTTAAACTTGTCTTCTTATAAATACAGTAGACTCGCGTTAATGTGAACTCAAAAAATTTCGACTTAGTTCGCATTACTGAAATATTCACATTATGGAGATTATATTAAAAATAGCTAAAATTAAAATAAAAAGGAACTACATTGTACTTTATTTATGTTTGTATTTATTTATAAATTTATTTATTACAGTTTTATTTAAAAAAAGATGTAATTTTTGTTTGCACTTTTTTTTGCGACAGGTTTAAGGCTACAGCCTTTTTTTTCTAAACCTTTTAGTGTAATAATGTCCTTTATGTCGACATAGTTTTGATTGGCCCATTGTGTGACAATTTTCAAGGCTGCAAGAGCCTCCAAATGCGTAACTTTTTTCTTGAAAAGTTAATATCTCATAGTCACTATCTTCTGAATAATCGCTATCGAGATTTTCTTCCACTGCGTCTGTATTTTATTCCTCAATGTCTTTGGGATTATAATCAATCTAAAAACAATCATATCTCAATGAAATTCTAAAACTATTACAGACTTTCTTCTTTTAATTTCCAAAAATCGAAAATTAAAAGGAGTAACTAGCACTAAATAATACCTGTTCAATTGTTTGAAGCAATGTAATGGTTTCATTAACTGCAGCTGCTCTAACATCATTTTTCCACATCTCTTTTAGTCGAGCTAAAGGTAAGTCATCCTCCTCCAAATTTTTTCCCAAAATATTATTCCAACATTTTGAAATTACTGAAGGCTCTATTTTTTGCCAGGCCATATGCAATTGCATAATAGCATCTCTTAAAGTTATAACTTTTAGGGCCTCAGCTACTCCTTGACCCTTTGATACAATTGAACTTAATAGGCCTTTTCTGTAAAATAGTTTGGTTATTCGCAAAACATTTTGGTCTAATGGTGTAACATTTGGGGGCATGTAGGCAACAAAAATGTGTCCATCAGAAGTTTTTAATTCTTCTGCCGGTGGATGCGAAGGGGCATTGTCTAACAGGAGAACGGCTTTTAAAGGAAGATTTTTGCTTTGTAAAAATGATTTAACCTAAAAACCCAATTAGTCTTAAAAAAATTAAAAAGCAAACAAGACTTTCACTTACCTCTGGAACAAAATGCTTAAAAACGAATTTTTAAAAATTTCCTGCGTCATCCAGGCATTTTTAGTGCTTTTATAGATGACTGGATTATCAAATCCTTTAAAACATCTGGGTGATTTTGCTTTTCCTAGTACTAAAAGCGTTAGTTTGTGTGATCCTGTAGCATTTGTGCACCCCAAAAGAGTTATTCTTTGTTTAGCTATTTTTAGACCAGGCGCCGTTTTTTCAAAAATTGCAACATAGGTTTTATCTGGCAATAACTTCCAATATAAACCCGTCTCATCTGCATTATAAATTTGATCTTCACTAAGATTAAGCTGCTTCATCTTTTTTATTAAGCCTTCAATAAAGGGATTTACTTAAGGATTAGATTTTGAAATAATTTACCGGGAAAGGTTAAGTCTTTCAAGTAGCAGACAATTTCGATATATATCTTAGTTGACAAACAAAATATCTAGAAATCTGCATTAAGACAAACACCTGCTGCGGTACTCTCTAACTCGATAAACATAGAAATAGACAAGAAAAAATATAGAAAGAAAATATCATTCTATGCGCGATTAGCACTCGCTAACCTTTTCTCTATGTCACTCGGCATCGTTCGCCCTTAGACATGCTTATACTACCCAATCTACAAACATTAGCCTATTTTTATGGCTAATGGGATTTTTCACAGCCCACAATGTCAATTACTGAAATGTTATTCCACATTATCGATCTTTTAAGTAATAAGTATGCTTTGTTATTGTTTCTGTTTTCATCCTATATGCTTAAGGGATGCCGATAAGGAAAAAGTTTTCTTATAGATTTTTGAAGTAATTTTAGGTATCAATAAGACGGCGAATTTTATGATGGATCCTGCTAAGTTTATCTTATCTGTTTCCTAGTGTGTATTTATAATAGCTTAATATATTTTCTTTTTTTTATTTAAATATATTTACTATTAAATTTATATTTTAATATTTGTCTTAAAATATAGATTTAAGATAATAATATTAATTTTGCCTTAGAAATGGAAGAGAAAGAAGAAACGATTGAATTAAAGATAAAAGGATTATATACAGGGTGCCTCCGATTAAGTCGGCACTATTGGTATCTTTGTTAATATTTAAGATACAGGGTCGGTTAAATTAGCAAACTAGTAGGATTTTTTCTGTTGATTAAAATGGTGAAAACAGAAAAAAAATTGAACATCGCGTTTTTGAGCAAATGTGAAAAATGTACTTTTGTTAAATGGAATCCCCTGTATATTTTTACATAAATCAAAAGATAATAATTTTTCTAATAAAAATGTTTATTTACACTAATAGCCTAAACCTAAAAATAACAAAGTTATAGCGATATTAATAATTTTGTCAAATTTAGGCAAGTTGGCTTTGAAATAAATAACATTAAGTAAAACTACTAATTTACAATAAATGCGTAAAAACATCGCCATCTTGTTCAATACATTTCTGAGCACACTTAAGCACACGTCTTGTAGCTTTTAAGATTGATCTTCTATCTATTGATCCAATTATTTGCCTAATATGTGTTTGAAGTTCATCAACGGTTCTGTATTTTTTTTTATACTAGAGGGGTTAGGTCTGCTGACCTAGGTGGCCAACGAATCGGGCCACGTGTCGCAATCCATTTATCGTTAAACAGTCTATTAAGTAATATTCTTACATCATTTAGTTGATGGGGAGGTGCTCCATCTTGTTGAAAATAGATTTGTTGCCGCCTCTCCAAGTTAACATTATCCAAATAATCTTCCAGCGCTCCAGATAATATGAGATCAACATATCTCCTTCCAGTCAAAGTGCCATCATAAAACACAGGTCCTGTTACTTGGTTTCCTATTAAGCCGCACCAAATGTTTATACTAAATTGATTTTGAAGATTTCTGGGATCAGTAAGGAAAAGATTTTCTTGGGACCAATAGTGTACATTTTTACGGTTAAACATACCTTTGTTTGAAAAATTAGCTTCGTCGCTCCAAATTATACGGTTTAAAATATTATCATTAGCTTCATATGCATTACGTAACCAGTTGCAAAAAGCAGGTCTTCTTTCGTTATCGCCAGGCAACAATGTTTGTACTGGTCGATACTTATATGGCACAAATTTGTGTTTCTTTAAGACCCGTCAAATTGTTACTAAGCTCACACCGTAAGCTCTTGAACATCCTCGCTTACTATAAATTGGTTCCTTCTTCTAGTTCTTTTAAACACGTTTTCGTTACTTCTAAATTTTCTGTAGAGAATTAAAAAGTATCTACGGTTTGGCAAGTTACGAGTCTGGAATCTCTGGCGGTACTCTTCTAGCGCTCTGTCACTATTTTTTCGACATAGGTACAAGGTAACATTCTAACATATCACATTTTTCAATATGCGTAAAAGGCATTTTACTAATTTAGATTTCACAAAAATCACAATCTTTGCTAACATGTAACTGTCAGTATTTCTTTATTTAATAAAATCTCTACGGCTACTGTCATTTTATTATTGAAACAATGATTTATTTGTTTTGGTCTCAAAAAGTTCAAGGCCAACTTACCTAAATTTGACAAAATTATTAATATCGCTATAACTTTGTTATTTTTAGGTTTAGGCTATTAGTGTAAATAAACTTTTTTATTAAGAAAATTATTATCTTTTGATTTATGTAAAAATATACAGGGAATTATATTTAACAAAAGTACATTTTTCACATTTTCTCGAAAACGCGATGTTTAATTTTTTTTCTGCTTTCACCATTTTAATCAACAGAAAAAATCCTACTAGTTTGCTAATTTAACCGACCCTGTATCTTAAATATTAACAAAGATACCAATAGTGCCGACTTAATCGGAGGCACCCTGTATATATAGTATTTTAAAAATTTGTGAAGAGTAATAAAACCCATTTTATTCCCTTCTGTGGAATCACTGAGAATTTCCCAATTTCGGGGCGTAAATAAGCGTGGATAAACTATATGATCTTATAAACTTAATGACCGTTTTAAACCTGAAAAAAATAGTTAACAAATTATAGTTCACTCAAAGATATACCGTTGATCTTTTGACCGCAATAAAACCCTAATTATCTGTTGTAACCAAGTGATTTAAGTAAGTTATTTTATGTGGACTTTTATGGTTTAACATTTTCTAATAAAATACCATTCTTTATTTAATTAGTTTCATTTAAAATCACTTTCAATCCGACCCTATTCCCTTTATCACTTCTTAAAAACGTTGCTCCTTGCACAATGGGGTTTAATGGTCTAATATGAGAATTCGTTTCGTCCCCACAACAAAGATAAATAATTTTTTTTCAATGTACTAAAAAGAGACGAAAGTAATAGCAAGCTCTTTCTATATTTCTATTCCGAAGGTTGCCGACGGCAATCCGAACTCTACCCGATCGAAGCCAGTTGAGATTGAGAGTAGGGTTTAGACTTTTTTTCTATAATAGAAAGAAATTTTCTTTCTATCGAGTTAGAGAGTTCGCTCGCTGCAATGGGATGAACTTGTGTTCATGAAAATTTTTAAATAAACAGCTATTAATACCAGTTATAATATAAAACATACGTACTTTTTATGGTAACAATTTAAATGAGTCTTTTCCAATTTTAGACTGACGCAAACGATAAGCACCCGGGGCAAACACCTGGTGGGCAAACTGACCGAGGTATGCGATTCCAAACAGAAAACGTTGCAAGAGAAAAAGTTGGCCTTGGAACAACTGTCGAAAATGACAGACCACTGTATCGATTTCACCCAATACGCCTTAGATAATGGGAGCGACATGGCCCTGCTCTACAGCAAAAAACAGGTTACGGAACATTTGAAACGGATCAAGTGTAAAAGGGCGGACATACCGAACCCGGAGATTCCCGTCAGAATCCATTTGGCTTTGGATAAAGTGCCGGATTTAATAAAAGGTAAATGAATTCATTGAGAAAGGTGGTGTGTGTACTTATAATACTTGCTATTTTTTTATTAATGATGATAATAAATTTTATTCAAATCTCTGAAGAAATAATCAGGTGACTAAGGGAAACAAATCTGTGAGTACATCCAAACAGAAATAAAAAAAAAACATGAATTACTTAATCATTAAATTGAATTATTGTTTAAGATAGCACATCTACAATTTGCTCCTTATTAACCAATAATACACAATTAATCAATACACATATAAAACTATTTAATATCCAAGTAGCAGTTAAAAATGTAATATATATTTTTTGGATAGAATATTAATGATACAGCTTCAGACTACTGCAACAAATTATAACATCCTACTAGGATATACATCCAGCTCAGCATGTGATGTGAAGTAAGTAGAGAGCTTTTATAATGATTTAGATCCGGTACTAGCATTGACAAGAGGCCACGAAATAGCCATTCTTATGGGCGATTTTAACGCCAAGATTGACAAACGAAAACAGGAGAATATTATAGCAGACTACGGTACACGTAATGATATAATAGCAACGTTCTGCTTAGAATACAACTAATAATTTCAACATATTCTAAAACTTACCAAAATGTCGCCTATATAATAAAGATCTTCTGCAGATTTACCCGGAAAGATTGTTATTAAATAACTACACTGAATAGAGACAAACTCGAAGACGACGAGAGTATGAAATCCATTGAATAAGAGCAAGATGGTGTGGAAGAAATGTGGAGCAAATTCAGAGACATATTGAAAAGAGTAAAACAAGAGGATAAACTGTTAAATAAGTTGCAGAGTGATAGCAAAAGCAGAGTGGCATACTAAGGAATGTTAAGAGATTAAAACCCACAAGGCAAAGCACAACTTGTTTAATTTCCATAAAAAAAACTAAACAGCAATAATTGATTGATTCCAACCCAATATCTAGAAGACCAAGATCAAAACTAAATAAGAGATATAGGTCAACAACTTGGTAGATGGAAATAATATATTGGGATGCTTTTTGATGATGAAAGATCAGGATGTGATTGATGCTACATCAGAACCACCAATTATCAAAAACGATAAAACTCACCAAAACTGGGACAGCAACTGGACCTGATCAAGTGAGAACTGTAATTATGAAACGGTTATGCGGTAAAGGAATACCAGCCCTCACCAGAATTTTTAACTCCATCTATGAGACCGGAATATTACCGACAGATCGGCTGAAATCAACATCTGTCATGTTCTCGAAGAAGGATAGAGCAACCAAATGTAAAGACCATAAACCTAATGAGCCACGTCTTAAAGGAGTTTTTGAGAGTGATACATGGCAGGCTACATAATAATTTCAAGAAAAAAATTGGAAACAGTTTGGTTTTCCGAGCACCTAGGAGCTAGAGAAGCGTTGTTCGATGTTTTAAAGATGTCTTGATGTAACCATAGAGTGTTCTTTTGCTCTATCGATTTCGAAAAGGCTTTTGCTAAAGTACGCCATGACAAGATGTTGCAAATTCTAAAACAGGGATGAAATAGAATTTGGTATAATTGCCAATTATGTATACTAGCACTAGACAACTGCAGTGCGTGTGAAACACCAACTATCGGATGAAATTATCGTCACCCATGATTTTCAAACTCTATTCAGGGGAAATGTTCAATAAAGCTTGTTACATGCAGATTTTGCCCTAAGCATGTAACATGGGATTTCATATAAATTCGGGCAAAAGTTTATAGGTTTTGCTTGAAAGGGTTGTGTGATTTACAGTTTTATAAATGGAATTTGGGGTTTGATAGTAATGCAATTTATTTTTTTTAAGGCTTTTGGGGTTTGATTATTTTTAGGAATGTATTTACCTACCCTATCCTGTCAGCACACCTCTGTGAAGTTAGTCGTATTATGTTTCCTTAGTCCCTATTCATGTACCTGGTGTTGGGAACTTTCTGACCTTTGATTTGTTTGTCAAGAGTTTCTATGAGGCCGGTATATGTCTGGGGTATGGAGGGACTTCTAGAGGGTGCTGTTGTGCCACAGATTGCGCTATGAGTGGAGTAAATAAGACCTTTTAGATGGTGATCCGTTAGTGTAGGAAAACTTACAAATACTTTCTTCTATAGCGGAATCATGTTGGGCAAGGTATATCCTAATTGATTTGAAATTGGCCTCCCCAGTTTTGCTTGCTATATTTCCCTTCAATTCTTTAAGTTAAGTTTTAGTAAATAAACGTGCCTTGACATCTGGTTTCTAACCCTACTAGCCGATTGACAGTGACTGTGATTGACAGTAATGACTATTGACACACTTGTTATTGTGGAGGTTTGGCAGCGTTGCTGTTTCCCATTAAAGTTTGGTTTCCATTTGGCGGATGACGGAGCGTCATAAATCAGGCAGAGCGACGTAAGAGGAAAATTGTAATTTCGTAGCCCCGTTGGGAAAATTTTGTTAGTTTTCCATGTTTTAGTATCCGAGCAGTATCATTTTGCTGTGGTATTGCGGAATTTCTATTTTGATAGAGTGAGGCTCCGCGTAGTTTGCACCAAGAGGCAGGGTCAGATCGTGTCGAAGAGAGAGAGTGACAAGTTCACTGCCAGTGTCACCTGTCATTGTCTGGTCGGTTGTCAGTTCCTTGTCCAGCCGGTAGCCATCCCGTTATCAGAAAGAACAGTCGACATTTTGTGGTTTTAAAGAAAATTTAAGTTCATCTTGCCGGTAATTCGGTTGAATGGAAAAATATTCCTCCCAAGTTTTCGGGTTTAATTTGATGAACGTCTAGTGGGAAGTTGTAGCCGAGAGGATTTCGGATTGACCTGATATTTTTGGATTTGGTCGGCTGCTCCCACACCATTTATGGGATTTTGAAATTTTCTAACCACAAAACGAGACTCTAGGCCTCCCTCACCACCTTAGGTATGTAGCAACATGTTGGTAATTGCCATAGAATTGATTGTGTGCTTATTTTACTGATTTTTTTGTCCTCTATTTTAGAGGGCTCTCCTTTTTCTCATTCTCTCCTCTATTCTCTGGTCTCTTCCTGTTCTCTGGTTTCTTCTGGTCATCCCAACACTGTTGGCAACCGGCTTAAGGGAGCCTCAACACAGCCTGGACTGAGCATTGTTGAGCATAGTGTTGGTTGTTGGTTAATAGGTTTTATTGCACCAACATACCATTAATAGGCTTTCAAATTCAAACCTTACCATTTAAAAGTTTTATTTAGATTAATGTGACTTGACTAGAGTTTGTAAAAGGTATTTAGAGCCAGTGAGGTATTGTGAATTAGGCTCCAAACATATACTTCTTGTAAACAACACGTGATCACGTTTTGGATTTTCTCCTTGAACAGTAGTTCAGTGCGGATTTGTTTTTTTTCCTTACTAATTCCTCGCCTTAAGCATACCTCAAGTAACTTAATTCTTTTATCAATTTTTTTTATTTACTTAAAATTACTACAGTATTACATTTTGAATAATCTAATACATTTTGAATATCTAAATTTAAATATCTCAGTGGAATTTAATTTTTTCTATATGAATGGAAGTGACTATGTAAATTCTTGGATGATTATATCAATCTGGTGGACCTATGGATTGTTATTTGAGTTTTTCCCAAATTATTTTCAGCTTTTAGGATCTAGGTACAAGCATAAATATAGGTCATCATTTTCTTGATTAAGGGGGGCTTATATTACCATCATAATATATCAGGGTTTGGTGTAAAATATTTAAATCAAGTGGCGCTCTTATTAAAATTTCTCCACTGTCTAAAAGCTGGCGGCCACCAAATCTCTGAATCTTTTAAAACAAAATTTGCTTGTCTGGACTTAGTAATTTTTTTTGTGGTTGGATAGTAGGTATGACTCCCACGGGTTGGAAATAAATTGGTTTGAATCGAGTTACGCGCTACAAGCTCTTACTGATGCCACTCAAGGAATCAGTAAGAGCAAAAAAAATTAACGGGATTAACGTAAATAATATCTGATACCATGATGACATGTTTATTTTCACTGATAACGAAAAAGTACAAAACCTAATGAATATGGTAACTGACACTTTTGGCTACTACACAGTTTGGCTTAAAACTCAATACTAGCAAAACAAAATATATAATAATTAGCAAAGAACCAAATATTGGAGATGACGGTATCACGGTCAATGGCACAAAGCTGGAAAAAGTTCATAAGTTAGTGTATCTCGGCAGCAACATCATGTTAGAATCAGCAGGATTCAGAATGCAATGACAAGTCAAAAAATAGTTTCATAAAGTTATTTATTCAAGAAAATATTAAATTAGAAAATATAATAATGATTATACAATGGGCTCCGCGAGACTACTACATTAAACAAAATATACTTTTAAAGGCGACACATAATATTTGCTTAATAAACACTATTGATAGAAGGCCACTAACTATTAAGAGATTCCACTAATTAAGGGAATGCTTGAGCCACTTTTATGAAGATAAAAAGAGTGATAACGAGTAATGAGTTGACTTTGAAGTTGCTAATAAAGATGGTACGCTGCTATGTGTTTAAAGTAGTTTTCTTGAACGGTATAGAAACATTGATACTCACCGAGATAATGCCCAAACTTCAAGAATCGTTCGACATGAAAAACACTAAAAATAAGTTGGATAGACAGAATTAGTAACAGCATAGTTCTCAAACGCATGGCCGAAGATTAAGAAGTAGTTAAAACTATCAAATATAGAATATTTTGGTCGTATCATAAGACACTCGGAGAAATATGAAATCTTGTATCTGATTATAGGGGGAAAAGTCATAGGTCTGGGAACATCATGGCTAAAAAATTTAAGGCAATGGCATGCAAATCTCCAGTCGAACTTTCCCGAGCAGCTATCAATAGAACAATAATCGTCAACATGGCCAACGATCGTTGAACAGTTATGGCACCGGAAGAAGTAATTTTACTATGTTTAGTTCCTGAGTTTAACGGGAAGTAAAATATACATTTTTGGTAAGGTATATATTAAAGCTCTGAATTTTTGATATTTTGAGGATAATATCATTTCCATTCAGAACTTGTCTAGTATTTTGACAGGGGTATGTAAAATTTAGATAGGTGGTATTGAGGATTTTTACTCAAAAGCCTAACTACAACTTTCAAGTAAAATTGGTCAAGTTGCAACATCTTGAATAACTCTCTAAATAAAATAGCCAAAAAGTATATATTGCTTTATTAAGCATTAAGGCTGCAGGATGGTTTTACTCGTTCCTTCCCAGTGCTGTAAGTGCAGTAGTGTAACTTGATTCTGCCAAGGCCTGATAGATCATTCTGAAGGTCTTTTTGCATAAATTTTCTTAACTGACGAAATGTATGTGCCACTTTAAATTTTTATCTAAAATGTTCACTTTTGTATGTTTTTTTTATTTTTTGACTACAGAGACATTTAATGTAGGACTTTTTTACAGTCGTTTTCGTGCAATAGGATTTTACTTAATGTAAAAGCTGTTTGTAAGCCTACAGACAATACACAATAAGGTTGATTTATCTGTATTTAATGTTAAATAATTCAAATTAAACAAAACTTTAACCTTTTTCATTGAATACTCCATTGCAGCATTTACATCTTTCCAAGTTTTTCCCTTAATTAATAATAGAAAAGAAAATTGGTCCAAGGACTGTTTTCTAAGATACACCATATTCCACCAACTTTGGTAAACTGACAGATCCATTTGCCCTGTACACTTTGGTAACATAACTTTTTAAAAGATTATAAGAGGGATTCCACTGTGCCGAACGCCTTGCCAAGGTCTAGAATAATCACCATGCACTTTTCGCTACAGTCAGAACATCGTCCAATCTGTTCTGAAATGCAGTTTACCACATCTTTTGTACACTTTTTGTTTTTTTTTTAAAATCCAAATTTAAATTTTGACGAAATATTTTTTTTGTAAGTCTAAATTTCACGCATTTCTCCATTATTTTTGAAAGATTAGTGGTTAAACTATGGATCTGTAACCAATAAGAGCTTTCTTGACTCCTGGTTTAAGCAGTAGAGTTGCGATGAAAATCTAGAGTACTTATTACTTGGATCAGCTCTCATTTTGCATTTTAGGTTTGAGAAATATTAAGCTTGAGCTACTTGAATGAGTCGTTGGCTTTAAGTTACTTTGCTTTGGATTTATGATATTACCTGCCATCATCTTCTTTAATTTCTACTTCTTTATTGTAAATAATAGTTCTGAAACTGTTTTCTTATATTCATCTTAGTTGTTTCTTTAACCACACTCCAGACCTGTTTTTTGTTGTCTGTATTCTGCCTGCTTGATAGAGAAATAGTTATTTTTGTCGTATAAATTAGTTGTTAAAGGTTCTATCACTTTCTTAAAATGAAGATTTACCAGCTTCGGTAGTTTTAAGCATGTCACTTCTCTTTTGGTAGATTTGATTAGACGGAGAGTAATCCGAGGTTGGTTTTGTTTTCGAAGCCATTTCCACATCAGCTAATTCGATTTATTTTTAAACATTATTTTTGATACATATTGAATTGCTATTTTTGAGAAAAAAATTGTCTAAGCAATATTTGCTTATTTCTCTTCCTTGTCGGTTTATTAATCTGAGGAGTAAAATCATATTGCTGCATTATGTTTAAGTAGCTAGAAACATTTGTATTGTGCAAGTTCAAAATAATAAAGTTGTATATCTCCTACAAATATTTGTAGTTTTTGACCCTATATATTAACACTTATAATAATATTAATTTAACTTATTTGTGTTGGATTTTGGTCTAAAAATAAAAAGTAGAAATAGATATAACTTATTCTAACACAAAAAGACCATCTTCAAACCAAAAAAAAAATATTTTTTTTGTTCCTACAACCCATTTTAAAAAGTTTGGAATGGTAACTTCGCAAGCAAAAGCTTAGCGATGGTCGAAATGTCTTCTCGTGTTTACACTTGGCATTTATGAATTTCTGTGATTTTTTTTTAGTTTTTGATTGAAAAAGAAAAAAGGTCTTATGTGAGTGTTGTTGTGAACTGTTTCGATTTGTTATTATGTTACGATGGTAAAAACTTCTGCCGCACGATCGATACTGTCATAACATCATATTAAGGGAGAACCGTCATCATAAACGTAGAATAGGAGATCATAGAAACAAAGCTAAATGAAAACTTGAATGTGAAGTGGGTGTGAAATACAATAATCTTTATATTTTTAAATTAATTTTTTTTTTAAAATACCCATTTATTAATATGCTATAAAGAATTAAAAAAAAACTCGTTTTGTCCATGGTTTTATTAACAGGACTGATTTTATGTCTTGGCAGAAAAATTGCATAATTAAAAGTTATAGTAATATGTTAAAAAAAGGCATAAAGAGTTCGTAAACGGTAATATTGTTTATATTTAGAGCATAATTAATTATTAAAATATTATATTAAATATTCATTATAAATATTTTTTGACGACGCCACTGGTGAAGATTTCTTGTGTGCAACGTTGCGATGTTGCTGCCCTTTTCTCTAATATACCTTATATACATTCATTTAATTTTGAATATTGACTTCTTTTATAGAGTATTGAAGGGGGAATTTGAATTATTACTCATCGTTTTTTGGGAGGGAGAAAACCTTCTGTTTTCTTTTTTTTAGGCACTGATTTTGTTTAGCGCGTTGAAACAATTAAACCACAAACTTCCTCTGTACTACAAATTTATTTGCATAAACCAGCAAACAATCGATAGATCGATATTTACTCTTTGCAGCTAAGACGCGAGATGACCCTTGACTCTTGAGAAATTTTTAATTGAATGCCGAATTTTTCTCCGTTACGTCGCCCCTTCGCTACTAGAGCAGGTGACGTACTTAATGCTGATTGGTGCGCCAGGGAATAATAACATTACCGAATTCTTACTATAATGAGCAATTCTTACTATTATCATGCGGCGTGGCGGCGACCGGAAAGAGATTCTAAGAAAGGCGGCAGTTTTGATGCGGTTTTTTGCGTTTTTTGCGGTGGTTGATGTTTTGCGTTAAAATCTATTTTAAATGAGAACTGAAAATATATACCATGTGAGATCATTTCGAACAAGTATCTTATCTTATATTTTATTAAAGGGAAGCATCAGTATTGTTATACTGTCAAAATAATAATAATAAAAATATACATATATAAATATACCTTATACTGTCAAAATAAGTGACAACTTTTTATGATATTATGAAGTGGTTTTTTTGCCAATTCTACAAAAGCATTTGGTATCATTGCATCAGAGATGTTGCAAGCAAACAAACTGCCCATAGTTCCACGATAAGGTTAATTCTCAATGTTAAAACTCTCAATGATAAAACTGTTTTATGATTTGAGTATCACACCAAAGGTTCCAAGCAGAGAACTATTGTTATTATATTGTTTAAATATTGACTTTATTCTATCTGAACTTGATATGACTAAGTATTTTAAATGGAAGCACACAGCAACATACATACATAAGTTAATTATGTTTCCAATTAAATTTTCAATTGCTTTGTAATATTGGTTTCCAAATAAACAGTTTTTTTAATAATATTAACAAATTTGTTATGAGATACTTTTTAGTTTCCCTAGTGGGCTCATAGATTGTTTAAAATTAAATAAAGTCATATAAAATTTTATTTCAATATGGGTGTTATCAAGTATAAAAGCACTTTTTTTATTTAATTTTCATCTAACCCTTCAACAGGATTATCATCAGGTAAAAATACCGTATTTTATTCTAATGGTGTGCCTTGCAAATCTAATATTTATCAAAAACGTTTAGTGATGTCGACGATCGGTCAGATAGTGGTGGACGGACGCGTGTATCCCTCTCAGGCAACTTCTCCGGGGGTGGCCGCTTACCCGCCCAACCAGTCGCCCAGTCCCCAACTGCGACCGCCCCAGCAACAGTCGCCCATCAGTCCGTTGGTGCAACAGCCGTCGCCGTCCGGTTTTATGCAGAACCAGCAGCAACAACAGCCGCAGCAGCAGGTAATTTTTTTTTTATTCGAGTGTTCAGTTATTTTCTTTTTTTTTTAATTGTATGCTTTCGATCAGTGCCAGGCTTATCAGGTATGCTTTAATCAATCAGTCTTTCTAGTCTTTGTGACAAACTATAATGAAAACTAGTGTTTATTTAATACAATATTATTATTTATTTATTTTTCGTTCAATTATGAAATCCATTTAAGCCACCTTTAGGATTAAACCCGCCTAATTAAAAATGGATGTTATGTATACACTAAAGCTACATTTACCAGGGTCGTTCAATAAATCCTTAGAAATCCAGTCAAGCCAACTTTACGCTTAGACCAGCGTTACTCAAAGGTGAAACCTCCGGTAGGGCTCCGCCAGCAGTCATAATAAATGAATGCATGTATTAAAGTGGACCCTATAAGAATAAAGTTACCTAAGATAAAAATAAACAACCAAAACGAAACGTCTACTTATAGGTTTTACTGGTACATATACGAAAATTTAATATATGTATTATTAAGTAAATGCCCGACTTATTCCATCGAAATGTTACAGCGTTACTCGTACGCCACCATTCGGCCCCGGACTATAAGCAATCGAATGACCTCGGTTCGTCGCGCCGTTTCTCGTGCTCGTGCGTCGAGGCTCTCCGAAGTTTCTGAGGAATTCGAGATGATTCGATGGTTGCTGGTATAATATAAAGGAGGATTGTTTGGCTCGAAGAATTTATTAATCAAGCAACGTACCGCAAAATTGACTCACACCGCGCTCAGTATTTTATGTTCGCTTGTTTTGTTGTTGGTTGTAGTGGTTGTAAAATTTTGTATTTCGTGCGTCAAGAGATACTATTTGTCATAAATTTACTAAATCAAATGAGTGTTAAAAATGAATGGAGCGTTGGCTTAAAGGTGTTGCAGAAAATGTGGTTCGCTTGGATGATGCGTCAAATTCAAATCAAGGTGATATGACGGCGTCAAGTTCTAGTTTTATGGTTTCAAGTTCAAGTAGTAAAATATCTAATGACACACTGAAGGTGAAAAAACGAAAGTAAGAGTCGACTGATGTTGCTGGACTGGTCATCTTGCTAGTAATTGTGCGATATCCATATAAACATTCACTCGAAGAAGACTTGCTTATGTGCTCATCGCTGCCTACTAACATAACCGGAGAAGAAATTTTTAACACGATTAACATATATTTTTTTTTTTAAGAAAACCAACTCGATTGGAATGATTGCATTAATATTGTACCGAGAGAGCCAAGGCAATGACAGGTAGAACAGCAGGAGCAATATCACTAATAAAAATGAAAGCGCCAAATTGTAGCTCCAGCCACTGCATCCTGCATAGACAATCACTCGCGGTTAAGAAAATGCCACCAAATCTAAAATTGATTCTTGATGAGTCAGTAAAACTAATTAATTTTGTCAAGTCACGTCCACTACAATCCCGATTGTTCTCAATATTATGTGAAGATTATAGTAGCGATCATAAAACACTATTGCTCCATACTGAAATGATATGTTTGTCTCGGGGTAAAACTTTGACAAGGCTTTTTGAACTAAGAACAGAATTAGAAGCTTTTCTTACAGATGTTCCTTTTAATTTAAAAGACCGTTTGTCCGATAAAAGCTGGTTATTTAGACTAGCATTTTTAGCAGACATGTTTGGAAAACTTAACAAATTAAACCTATCACTACGAGGAGAACAGACAACAGTCTTCAATGCTAACAACAAAATAACTGCCTTTAAAAGAAAATTAGATATTTGGATTACTTGTTTTGGCAAGAGAGCAATCGAAAGCTTTTCATTGCTAAGTGAGTTCCTTAGTCACCATAGTCTTAGTGATACAGCAATATTTCAAAATGAAATATTTGTTGAATTGGTGCAATATCTCAATGATCTGCAAGGGACGTTTGAATCTTACTTTCCTGAAGAACAGAATACAAAATTGAAAATAAACTCGTGGATTCAAAACCCTTTTTCATCTAAATTGCATAAGCCTGAAAATATGTCAAATCAGATCTATGAATCATTTCTAGAAATGACATCGGATACAAGTCTATTCTTCTATTTTTATTCACAAGTAATTCAACAATAACAGCTTGGACTGTTCTCTACAAACTTTTTTTCAATAGACAGCCTTGCTAAGCCTAACAGTGTTTCTTCATTTATAGAACTACGCAAAAAGTCTCTATTCTCTTTAATGTTAAAAAGCATCGTTGACCTTCGGCCGTTGTCATTGGTATGGTAACAATTATTTGTAAAAGTGGCATGAAATAAGCGCTGAAGATTGTTTTCTATAAAAACTTTAATAAACAAATAGGACAACTTATATCTATGAAATCAGGTATTCGGTAAATTAATTCTAGTTCACATGATCATTTGTCACAGGAAAAAAGAATAGCTGCCTTTAAATAATTTATAAAAGAAAATCCATCTTTTATGTGTGGTACCACAAACATCCTTGGCTGCTACTGTTCTGCAAATATGCGGGTCTTCCTTTGTACGGCGCCTTTTACTTTGAGTCGTAGTACTAGTTGTCTCGCCAGAAATATCATTTTTAATTGTTTTTAAACCATTCTCTCTGTGGTGCAATTTCCAAAACACTATATGGCTGTGTGTATTTGCACCGGATCAGTCACTGTTTGTTTGTAAATAAAATTATTTAAAACACCATGTGGCAATATTGGATGAAATACAGTCAGCCAGAACACAATACGGAACATACGGTCTATACTAGTAGCTTGATTGATAGTAACAGTTTGTTTTGAAGAAGCGACTAAACTAAACTATTTCTTCGCGATATTCATATTCACAGCGTTTTTCCCGTTTTTTAGGTGTGAATTAAAACAATCAAAATAGTCAACTAATTTATTTATACAATTACACTATAAAAACACGATCACTACGACTACTAGAGATATTTATTTTTACTGTACCTATTTATTTACAACTATTTAAATCTCGCGCCAATATTTTGAACTTTACTTCAATGAACTGACTCCTCTCGGCTTTATATCTTCGGCTGAACGCTGTTCCAGACGACTCTCGCCAACCTTCTAGACATCGTGTTTACAGTATCGTACCAATATACTATATTTATCGATGTGCTTTTAAAATTTCATCTTATAACAGACGATCTAGGAACTTTTACATCAAAAATTTTATACAAAACGGCAAGTCGTGGGGAATGAAAGAAAAATTTGATTTTTTTTTTCAAATCATGGGAATTGTCCACTCATAAAAAAGGATCGTTTTACATACTTGTTGTAATTATTATAAATTTAAAGAAAAGTTATTTATGGTGGAAAGTGAAAAACCGTAATTAACTGCAAGCTGCTTAATTATACTGAATTCTTTATAAAAAGATTCTTTAGATAGTGGAAGAGTGAACATCCTATATAACATCCAGTTAAAAGAAGCAAACCTGTGCGTACGTGGCGAGTTCGAAGAAAATTAGGGAAATTCGGTAACCAATGGCAGACAACAAAATGACGATCCAGAAGATTTGTTGTAGGTCGCAGCGAAGGAAACTCATAGATACAAGGTATCCCACAGTTTACATTCTTTCATATTACTAGATTGGCACACAAAACTGATCAGTTGCAGGAGTTTTTGAAACCCAGTTTTTTCGATATCAAATACGAGAATTACAGCTCAAAACGGCCTGATATTTCTTCTTTTATGAAGGCGAAAATAAGGCATGAAAATCTAAAGAACGCCGCAAAGAGAGGTATATGGTCGAATGGGGAAATTGTATCTAAGTTTATTCGGAAGAGGAGGGTGCCTTTCTAGGAGAAGGACCCTCGGTAATTAAGGCCAAATACCAAAACAACCAAAGTATACTACCAAAATAGAAGAGAAAACAAAAGGCATTTTATACCAGCATATTCGGTATTATATCAGCATTTTCTTCTAAACTCTTCTAACTGTTCAATGAGAGGTATACTGTGGTAAGAAATTATAGATCTATTTCTTTAGCAACCAGGAAGAGTGCAGTATTAATAGCAATAAACAATAAAAATTGTATAAGTTTTGAAACTGTCTAATTACTGCAAACAGTGATTCAGTTAATGAGCAAAATAATAGTACTAAAAACAGCTTGTTTTGCGCTAGAGCCCAAACGGCTCATTTACGAACATATGTTTACTGGAAAAAAAATATTTATTTAGATATGCCTTACCACCTCTTAAAGTTTGTTGGTATATTTTTGAGACACCTTGTATAACTATGGATGAAACATGGATTTACTCCAGAGACGAAGGGACAATCACAACAGTGGGTTTTCGGGAGTGAACGGGCTCCGAAGAATTCGAAAACGATGAAATCGGCCGAAAAGGTGATGGCCAGTCTTTTGGAATGGGCGCGGCATTATTTTCATCGATTACTTGAAAAAAAAAGAAGAACGATCACAGAAGAGTAAATTAAAATGACGCTACATTCAACTTTACCCTTAAAAGTAAACGCAATTGAACTGGGTTACACTAAAACAACATAATAAAACAGGAGGGTAACATGCGTCGTTATTGTATCGGTTAAGCGACGAAATCAAAGAAAAACGTGCACATTTGAATAGAAAAAAAAATCTCATCATGGCAATACGTTATTTGCACTCCTTGGCAGTTTACTTTTTTCTGTTTCCGAATTTGAAAGAATGGCTTGGCGGATGATAATTTACTTCCAATCAGGAGGCTATTGACCAAACCAATATTTATTTAGCAGCAACACTTAATAAAGAAAATGTGCTGTATTACGTAAGAATAATCTTGTGTACAAGCATCCTACAAGCTAAAAAAACAAAACAAAAATACAATTCCAAAAATTGACAAAACAATGAACAAAATTAAACACAAGAAGACAAAACTTTTTGAACATACTTGAATTAAAGATAACTAAATAAAACAATCAATTACTAAATAAAGGTAATCTTGTTGACAAAACTAGAGAAAAAAAACTTTCCAACATAGGTCCAAGGTTAAAACCTATCATTAAAAAGTCGTCCAGGTTATAAAATATGCCTTAGCCAATAAAAGCGTCTTTAATTCTCTTTTAAATTTCTTAACATCCGATATATGATAGAGGAACATGATTGTAAATTTTTTTACTTATGTAAATTAATGAGTTTTTGGTAAGGGAAGACGTAGGAATAGGTAGGGGAACATCATTTACACGACGAGTCAAATGGCCAGTGTCAGATGCAAATATTATTTTGCAACACAATTTTTTGGTTGGTATTAAAATTTGGAAAATCGGCTGGAAAATGTATAAAGTTGAAAAAAGATTTTGTTGAAAAATAAAAATAAAAAAACATCACGGTTTTTTAAATTTTTCCAAGGGGTTAGTGGACGATCCTCGTAGGTATGGAGGCCAAAAATACATGCTTGTTTTCTTCATGAATTCTAACCCTAGGCCTAATTTTCCTATTTTATAGGTTTCTAAAATTTACTGAATATACCTCATTTCCTTTCACTTAGAATGTAATTTTTATATTCTTGTATTTTATTAGGTGGGAATTCGTATGGGCAATCCTCCGCCATACAACCAATACCAGGGGAATAACCAACAGTATCCCCAGATGATGCAGAACATGGGCCAAAGCAATATACCACAGCAATTTGGTAAGTGGTGTTTACCAAATATTGTGAAAAAAAATAGAACTGATATACTAAATCTCTTACTAATACAGAACTGTACTATTGGGAGCCTTACTAATTTACTATACTTAAAGCAGAATATTCATTGTTTTACTGGCCCTTAGTGTTACGTGCGGATAATTTGCGAGAGTATTTTATTTTAGAAAGATAAATTGAATTTAAAAATAAAGCGGCGGCAGTTGAGAAAGCACTACCATATAACTGGCAAGTGCTAACTTCTGGCACTTTTGCGGTTCTCTCTTACATCACACACAAATCTCTGCCACGCAGCACATCGAGTTTTCAGATCTAGATTCTAATGTTTTAATAATATCAAAGAGCGTAATTAATTTGTAATTGCGTGACACGTTCAGCGAGAGCGAAGACTTAAGAAAGTCTATCTATTTTTGTCCTGATAGCGGTGCAGTATCCATTTAACTCCTATAGTACTATGCGAAGGTCGGGAAAACAAAATTAAAAAAAAATATATTTGGTAATCTGGCGCCTTCGCCATTACTTAATAAAATAAATAAATAATTCCCAGAATATTACAATTTAAAACCTAAGAAATAAAAGAAAAAGTCACAAATGAGCGGATCCCGAACACCTAGCTAAAATTCGTAATTTGATCTATTTTTTAAGTAGGATATGATTAATTCCTTTTAATAAAACTCCCCTCATTACATTTTAACAATACAATGTTTTCCAGTCAGATTCACTGAATGTTCTATGAATGTTTTAGAAACATTTAGGAAATGATCTGTGTCAACAATTCCTAGATCAGCTTAGATAAAACCAAGCCCCAAATAGTTACACTTTTTTACTCTTCATTATCATATTACGATTTCGCATTTTGAAACTTATTTATTTTGCGGATGATTATTAGGAATTTTATCTTTTTTATGTTGATGTTAAGTCGGCCGTGATGTTAAGTCATTCATATTATTTGCTATCAGGACTGTGTGAATGTGTGAATCTGTAGTGAATGACCTTCAGAAACACTTTCTTTTCAAGCTGATTGATCTGTGATCTTCACATATTGTTAGGTTGTTTTTTTTTGGGAGTGGGATAAAAAGATATGTAAGCCATTTGGTTGGGAATTTTGCTGCGTGGTAAATTTGGTTAAAAAGCCTTTTTAGCCTCTTAATAATTACCTTGTCTAGTAATTTGAGCAATTCGGGAGCAGGCACTAAATCTAGTACAACCGTTTTCTTATCTTTCGAGTTTTTTATTGCTTTACTAATCTCTTCTATTGCAATTTAATTTTGCTTAGTTTATAAGCATTAATCAGGTTTTATGGTTTGGAATCCTGAATATCCAAGCAAAAATGTAAAAACATGTACATCCTCATGTTCACCCTCCCTGATATGAAAATCTTTAAATATTTGAAGTATGTTTAATCACCTTCCAGCCGATTTTAAAAACTTATTTTTAAGAGAAAGCTGACGAATGTTCTAACCTGTGGTGTTTGGTATCACTTGAGTCCAAATTTACTAAAAGTTGAAATAAACTGCTACTATTGGAATTGTAATTTATTTCTATTTCGTCACAACTGTTTGGACACCAGATAGAGTATATAATGTATAGTATTTTATTCATTTGAGGATTTTTTTGAAGATTATTTGCGAGCAGAGTAAATAATGTCTCAAACAAATGAAAGCATTTTTCGGAATTGCACTATGTTGCAGACTGTACCGTAGATAGAAGTAAGTTTGACACTGTAAATTATTGTACCTTTGACAGCTCTATAGGATGAACTCCTGACATAATGATAATACTTCCTCTTCCCTCTCTGGCAGTACTAATTACCACTTCACTCACTCCAATTTATTAAATCCATCTAACATCTCTTTAAGCAGCTCTACAGAATAAATCACTGATCATGTTAATAATCATATAGTCTCACCATCTGCCAGTAACATTTCCAACTCCTTGCCTGAACCTAAAAATATTGAATCCCTGAAATCACCCATTTTCAGCTTTAAAAGAGTAAATTATCATGGTCTATATAGTAACTTTATTGGTCTCCCTTTTATAGTTCCACAGATATAGACCCCACTTGTGATTCTATAAATTTCTTTTTACAATATTAAATAAATTGGTTCCCGAGTATACTCCAAAGCGTAGAAATGTTTATCCTCCTTGGTATAGTAATGAAATAATAAGAAATATATATCTGGAAAATAAACTACATTGTAGATATAAAAGATCAAAGGATAATACGTCATACCAAGAGTTTTCTACATTAAGATAGCGCGATATCATAGCGCACAACGCTCCACTTTTAGTCGTATCCCTGATACCATGGTTTATAATAACGGTCAGATTAACTCCACTACTGAATGTGTAAATGCCTTTGCAGATTTTTTTCAGCAATTTTTTAATACAAGAAGTAAACCCTGACACAAACAATCTCATACTCCTACCTGCTTTTCTTTTAAGAGATTGCGCTGCTGTTCTTGCCAAGCAACTTACTTTTTTTTAAATCTTTGTTTGTTAACTTAATCTATTCCTAAGATCTGAAAGCACTCAAGAGTAAGTCCTATTTACAAAAAAATCGGATTTTAAACTTACGTTTATCTCGGGTGTAAACAATAAAATAAAATAATTAATCGTGGTTCGGTCGGAAAATCTAAGAATGGTGGAAAACGATTCAATAAAACACCGGTAATTTTACGTTAAATTTATCATGCAATGGGCCCAAAAAGGATGATAAAAACCAACCTACAGTTATATGCCGATAACAACAACAACCCTTCACTGGCGCGCGGTCTGGTTAGGCGAAAGTTTGGCTTATACAAAATTTTTATGGGTAATAACTATATTGGCTCATTACAGGATATCACCAACCGATAACAAGTATTAACAGCTTCGCGAAATGCTTAGAAATTCTTGTTCATAATAGAATAATTCATCAAGTAAAAAAATTCCCCCGCATCAACATGGCTATATTAAAGGACGTTCAAAAACAAAGAATCTCATAATTACATTTCAACTGATCGCGGAAACTTTAGACTCCTCTTCTTAACTAGACGGAAAGACCTATCTAAAGCCTTTGATAAATTGGATCATGACATTTTATTGGCTAAACTGGAGTCTTTTGGGTTCTCTAATAATCTCCTTAAGCTTTTAGAATCATGGCTTGCAGGACGATCTCAGTTTGTATGTGTAAATGACGTTTTGTCAAGCGATTATCTGTCAACGTCCGGCGTTCTTCAGGGATCGGTCCTTGGTCCTCTATTGTTCGACAACTTTATTATTGATGTGTGTGCGATTTAATGGTAAATGCTTAATTCAATGGTATTATTGTATGCCGATGACCTCACGCTTCTCCGCCGTATTGACTCTTCTGACGACTGTCTCACCCTTCAAGAAGATCTAGATACTCTACTAACTACGTGATGCAACTACTTTAATTTTAAAGTACTCGACTCTATCAATTACACAGCGCTAACTAGATCCGACTCTGTGACTTGGGCATAATCTTTGATTCCAACCTAATATTCACTAAGCACTACGAAACAATAATTGCTGAAACAACTAAAACCCTCGGTTTCATTGCCAGACTTAGTCGCAAGTTTCAAAAAATAGAGACACTTAAAACATTATTTTTTTTTATTTGTTAAATCTAAATTAGAGTAACCCTCGGTTGTCTGGTCTCCGGAATATAATACACACATTCAACAACTTGAAGGAGTCCAAAGAAGATTTCTAAAGCTCTTGTATTTCAAAACTCTGGTGATTACCAGACTCTCATTACTCTGGTGAAAATGGTGTTTACCCACCCCTGGGATTTCCAGAAGATGATTTGCTGAAAGTTTTTGGTCTGCAATCACTCTCAATCAGGCGAAGCTATTTTTTGCAAGTATTCTTGTTTAAGCTACTAAACGGCCATGCTCTACTCTTTTGATTAAAATAAATTTCCTGGTTCCCCGCTTATCCTCTCGTAATAATCACACCTTTGCCTTACCAAGAAAGATCAAGAACAAATAAATTATGTTCCTCGCCAATGCATGTAATCTGCCGAATATATAATACCAATAAAGATGCATTTGACATCTTTAACACCTCAATTCTGAAAATTAAAAAACATTTTAATGCAATCTTGTCTGTTCCTATTTACAAAAAATAGCAGTTGTATTCCCATTCTCTCCTTCTCCTTATTCTTCCTTGTGACAGTTTATTTTTCTTTTTTTTGGATTGTGACGTGATATGTTATGTATTATTTTAGGCTAATTCTTTTGTTTTATTTTTAGTAACTTTCATCATTGTATGTAGGTAATTTTAATTTAATTTTAAGTCTACTTTTTTTATTGTTTTTTTAAATTTGGTTTGTTTGTTTGATATGAATTTTATAGTGAGGATGTTTTTTCCTGCTTTGTAATTGGGTTTTTACCCATAAGGCTTGTCATCAGTAAATAAATAAATAATGTGATAGCCTTAAATAGGCTGTACTTTAAATTTGCTTGTCGTGGCTTTTTTTTCATCATTTAAAAATATCTTTAAACATTAAAGCACTTTCACTTTGACTATATCCAATTAATTACTTTATATTTGAACTTCAGAAAAATCCATTTAATAATCATACCTTTAGGTCAAAACTCCGCCTTACAAAACCGCCTTCAAAGCATGGGTCCGCCACCAACCGGAATGAATAACATCGTGCCCCAGGCGATCCCGATCTCATTAGCTCAACAATTGAACCGCGGCATGCCCCGGGTGGGGGGCGGTAACGGGGGGATGCAGCGTTCCATCATTCCCCGCATGCCCTCGAACTCCCCGATGGGGGGCGCCGCCGGTTTGAATCAGCAACAACAGCAGGTCTCCTCGTCGACCCATCCGCACGGCATGATGCAAGATCGCAGCAATTTGCGTCATTTGTTACAGCCGAACGGGAATAGCGGTCCGATTTATATACAGACCGGACCATCGCAGTATCAGGCAATACAGCCGCACCAGTTTCAGAATCGGTTCCCGGGGAACCAACAGCCGATTAGGTAAAAAAAATATATGATTATTTTTAAAGGTTTCAAATTGTGTTTAAATGATATAGGGTAATCTTCAATTATAAAAAAAAGTATGATATACATACATACATATACGTATGTAGGGTCAGTGGCCATCCACTGTACAGGGTGGGCCAACTTAGACGTTTTCTTATGGGAAGTCATGTCCCTGTTAGAGATAAAAAAATTTTGACCTCCATTCTCCGGGCTCAAATTTTAAAAGAAGTTTATTGAAGCAAATGAAATTTTGCTATGGCAAACAGTTTGGCCGCTAGAGGGCGTTTCTGAAATTTGGTCATTTTCGTTTTTCGGCTATGGCTGCTGGGTTTTTAAAGATAAATGATTTCTGTAAAGACTTTCTCATAGCACTTTTAAGCGCTTAACATGCTCATGATATTTAAATTTATACAGGGTGCTTCATTATTAAATTTTTTTTTTTTTTTTTTTTTTTTTAAATGGAATGCATATTTTTTTTTTGCATTTTCTTGTAGCCCTTAAAATTCCCTTTTCAAATATATATAACACTTATAATCTAAATTCATTAGTTTAGGAGATATAAATAGATTTCTTAAGTATCAATAAATTATAATGCCGTGCCATTTAAAACGCCTAAAAAACCACCCTAGGCGGGTGACACAATTGCGGGTGAAACAATTGCGTAAAGGGTTGAGTAGGCGGTTGTCAAACTGCTTTGAGTAATACGTCATTTTGACATAAACAAGCTTATTTTCATAATCTGTTTTACTTTGTATTTCTTTTATGTGATAATCACAATGTATCAAAACTATGAAAAATTCGATATGATTAAATGTTTTATTGAATGTAATGAAAATGCAAGAGAGGCCTGTAATTTATATCAACGACGATATCCAGAACGGGGGCAGCCACATAGTACGCTGTTTGAGAAATTAAAAAGAAACCTTATTAATTTTGGTTCTTTTGCTAAACCGCGAAGAAATGCTAATAATAATATAAATGACGATCAAGAACTATTGGATATAACAGTTTTGGGCGCAATTGAAAATAACTCTAATCTATCCACCCGGAAATTGGAAGTAGAAACTGGTGTGCCAAGGACCTCTGCAAGACGGATTTAAAAAAAATATAGGTATAAAGCTTATCGAACCCGAAAAGTTCATCATCTCTTTCCTGCGGATCGTGATAGAAGATTGGAATTCTGTCGGTGGTATTTGCAAAAGTGTGGTCAAGATACAACATTTGGCTACAATTGTATTTGGACGGATGAAGCATCGATTAGTAGTGCAGGCATTTTTAATAGGTATAATAGGTATACCTGGGCTCGAGCAAATCCTCACGCAACGGTGGCTGTAAGAAATCAAGGCCGTTACAGTTTTAGTGTATGGGTAGGCATATTTCGTGGTAGATTTATTGGTCCCTATATTTATGATGGACAGTTAAATTCAGAGCGATATTTACAAATTCTGCAAACGCAAGTTGAGCGCTTCCTAGAGGAATTGCCTCTAGCCCAGCAGAGGCATCCTATATTTTTCCAGCAGGATGGTGCGCCACCGCACAATTCTAGAGTGGTCAGTAATTATTTAAATGAGCAGTTTGGTGAGCAGTGGATAGGAAATCAAGGTCCAATACGTTGGCCGCCTAGATCCCCTGACTTAACACCCTTAGATTTTTATCTTTGGGGAAGAATAAAAGACTTGGTATACCAACAGCCAATTACTTCAAGAGTAATGTTGGAAGAAGCTTTACATAATGCATTTGCAACAATAACAAATATTGAATTAAGAAACGCTGTTGATAATGTTGAAAAACGTAGCCGCTGGTGCATTGATCAGGAAGGAGCTCAGTTTGAACACTTGTTATAAGTACGTAATATATAGAGTTGCAGTTTTAGTTAAAATATCAATAAAAAAATAAAATCTGGTTTTTACTTTTTGTTTGTTAGTTCATATTCTAAGTTTAAAATAAATAAATACTTTTATTTTTTTTTTTTTTTACAGTATTATTTTGTTTTTATAACTGTATTTGTCCATTAATATAATTAATATTTAATAAAACGGGAGCTATTGTTTAATTTACTTTTGATTTTTAAAAGCGCTTACTGAAGTATCACAAATAAAAAATACAGAACCTATAACGTCCTTTTTTTAATCTTTGAGTGTCTTAAATAACTGCACTTATTTTTAATAAGGACGTTGATATCGCAGGCCCTTAAATTCTCATTATATTTGATAAAACATCTAATCATATGGAATTTTTTGAAAAATTGATACGTTTTTGGATTCTAATATCAAAATATAAATACAAAGGAAAACATAGATTATAAAAACAAGTTTGTTTATGTAAATATTAAGCTTCACTTATAGCAGTTTAAAACACGCCTACTCTTCCGTTTACGCGATTAAAATGGCGGGTCATTACCTACGTGTTTTTAATATTTAAGAAATTTATTTATATATCGTAAACCATTAAATTTAGATTATTAGTGTTATATATATTTGAAAAGGGAATTTTAAGAGCTACAAGAAAATGCAAAAAAATAATATGCATTCCATTTAAAAAAAAAAAAAAAAAAAAAAATTAATAATGAAGCACCCTGTATAAATTTAAATATCATGAGCATGTTAAGCGCTTAAAAGTGCTATAAGAAAGTCTTTACAGAAATCATTTATCTTTAAAAACACAAAAGCCATAGCCGAAAAACGAAAATGACCAAATTTCAGAAACGCCCTCTAGCGGCCAAACTGTTTGCCATAGCAAAATTTCATTTGCTTCAATAAACTTCTTTTAAAATTTGAGCCCGGAGAATGGAGGTCAAAATTTTTTTATCTCTAACAGGGACATGACTTCCCATAAGAAAACGTCTAAAGTGGCCCACCCTGTACACAGGGTGTCTAAATTTGGACACTTGTAGGTTATCTCGGTTGTTATAGAAGATAGACCCATGCGGTTTTCGCATTAATGTGCTATTTTTTTATCAAGCGAAATATTGAATCTTCGTTATTACTTAACATATTGAAAAAGTAAAAAAAATTAGACTTATTTTTAAAAAGATAGTAAGACTTATTTTCAAAAATTACTAGTAAGTAACAATTTTCCTAAAAGAATTAATTTAGTAATTATTTAATTAATAATTAAATAATTACTAAATTAATTATGAGAATTAATTATTAAATATTATTTAATTATTAAATAATATTTAATATTATTCTAATTTTAATAGTACGGCATGGTCATGCATCTCTATGGAAACAATTGTTTTTAAGAAGGCAACGAGAATGACAGATAGTTAAAAAACTGTCAATTTTAAAACAATTGCATCTTTCTAGTTGTGCAGTGCAATTTGCATTTATTCAGATTCAGAATGGCAGCACAAAGAAACTAGAAAAATTTTGAAAAATATGATTTGCTAGTTTGCTACATAAAATGTAATGAAAATTTGCTCTAGGCGGCAGACTTATATATTTGGACAGGTACCTATAATTTTTTTATCCATTACATACTTATTAACGGGTTGCATTACCTCATGTAGTTATCCCGAGCGAAGACAACCTTTTCCCGACAGGTTTTTAAAACTAAAAGAAAATTTAATTAATCAAAATTAAAAAATTATCAACAAGAGAATCAATTGGATAAAATTAATAGTTTGGCATTGAGTCCGAAGTCGAGGTTAAGAAAAACAAAACTTATTTGATTCTACACACAAATTTCACCTTTACAAGGAAAAAATTGTTTAACAGTTACGACCTGGCTAAACATCGCTTACTTTTTTGTAATTAGTATATTGCCCAGACATAATTAAACATTAACCTTGGTCGATTTGTAACATGGAGCGATGAAGCCTATTTTTCTACTATGAAATCTTTAATAGGCATAATAGCAGACATTGGCATCAAGAAAATCCTATTACTTTTGAAAGTCAATAGCAAGGAAGGTTAGGGTAGCGTTGCATGTTTCATTTTGGGCAACTAGTTTTTAGAATATTTAAAGAATTTGTGTACATGGTGCGGGATCCAAATTCTGAACATTTATAGCAATCAATAATAACAGCTACAGAAAATTTGCGTGCTCGTCCCATTATAATTTTAAATGTGACAAAACACATTATGAGATTATGTGAAATTTGTGTAAATTAAAATGGATACAATTTTGAACACTTTGTAATGAAATATTTTAATACAATTTTGAAAAAGGAAAAAATAAATAATTTAAGAAATAGTTAATATAGCTTTTTTTAATTCATAGTTGTATAAGAATTTGTTATTCTGTCATGGTCTTCTTAAGAACAATACTGCATTGGTTTCAAAGACAGGCATGACCATGGCCTATTATTAAAATTAAGATAAAGGGAAATTCATGAAAATTGTCTCTTACTGGTCATTTTAAAAAATAAGTGCATAGTGTCATGTATTTTTTAAAAGGAAAAAATAAGAGACAATTTTCGTGGATTTAAGCGGATATTTCTATTTAAAAATATACAGGGTGTTTAGTAAAAACATAGGTTGATTGGGTATCTCAAAATCCTAAATCATTACAATAAATCAGGTAACATAATCCTGTTCTAAGGAAAATTCCTATCAAAATCATTTTATACATTTTTAATATGTTAAATAACAACTGAGGTACAAGAAGGGCTCCAAAATGCAAAATTTTCATAATCGCTCTGAGGATGATAAAGTATGACAGCTGCCAAATTTTTGACAGCGGCATATTTCGTTTCATTAAAAATTAGCACAGTAATGCTGCATGGCTCTATCTTTTAACAACCGAGATAGCCTACAAAAGTGTCCAAATTTGGACACCAGGTACATACTTATATGGAGTATAAGGCATGTCTGGAGCATAACGAACGGAAATAGATATTTAAATTGATCAATTTGTCTTTATTACAAACATATAAGGTCATTTTCGTATTTTGGTAAAAACTTGCTCATCCTGTAGTTCGTAAACGGCTTAGCCGATTTTTTAAAACTTGTATAGAAACACCTTTCGGGCATCTACACTTTTTGACGTTTAGAAAGTAGCAACATTCTAGCCGGATTCAGCCAATTCACAAAAAGGGCTTAAAAACTTAATTGTGAAATACCCTGTACATCGGAATTCTTTTTTTCTAAAAGCTGCATAAATTTCTGAAGAAAAATATGCCATTATGTTGAGTGGCATACCAAAGCTTATGTACAAATAAAATCTTATAGATGTATACACGTAGATGGTATACACGTTTTTTAAGCGATGTGTGCATTAAAGCTATACCTAAGCAGTACTAAAGAAAATATCACGAAAGCTCTGTATACTAAAAATATGTATACCTAAGATTGCTAAAGAAAATATCAATTTCTTTCAACTTCAATCAATTTTATTGCCTCAAACTAATCAAATAAGTCAGATGGAAGGATTTTTGACACATGATTTTAAAATGACATTTATGTACCTATTTCGTTTTTGTTGACGTTGCTTATTAAAAGCATGAAATATTGTTTTCCCTTTGCAAAAAGTTTGTACGGTTCAATTGTATAAATGACGTTATTTACAAATGTTGAGTATGCAGATATCATATGTGTGTACGGATTGAAGCAACGTGTGTGATGTTTGACGCAACTTTTAGTAGATTCCGTGAGAAGGGTGAGTTTCCCTCAACCCATTTTCATATTGAGAGAGTGGGTGCTAATAACGTGGTTCAAGAAGAGAATATTCTCAAACTTGTAACAGAATTCCACCACTAAGTGAATTTCCGCTAAATTAGCGGTACCACAATAATGGATATGGAGAACTATAAAAAATGAAAATTTATACCCTTTCCATGTACAAGAGGTACAAAGATAAGAAGAAAGTGGCTACTTGCCTATATTGGCATTTGAGTATTTAATTCAAGAACCCAAACTCATGTATGGGCAAAGGAAAACCCCCATTTGGTACGTTGGCTAATTCTCAACGAAAGTTTTCGTTGAATGTTTGGTGCGGCTTAATAAATGATCGTTTCATTGGGCCACTTTTTTCCCCGAATGACTAACGGCTGTTGTGTGACTTTCTTCAAAATATTTTACTGGGCTTGTTAGGAGAAGTAAATATAAGAAGCGTATACTTCCAACAAGATGGCGCATCCGCACATTTTGGAATGAGAGCTACTTTTTATGAAGGTATCTAAAACAAATGGTGTACAGTATTGCCATCGAAACTAGGTATGAAATAAAAAATCCATATACCCTATTTCAGCAACAACGCGCCCAGACCAAACACGCGTCGCCATCCCACAGAGTGCCCCTAGACAATGGCAACATACAATACAGAGTGGAACAATGCAGTTTTCAGAATGTTTGTATATACTCTAGTGGAAAAATTTCTTAATGCATATATGCCCACACTAGTAGAGACCGATGCAGTGAGGAGACCCCAACCAAATTCCAAATAGACACCCAGAAACTTTATGGTTTCACCAAAAACATAAGATACTACTCACCATTACACCCGACGTTGTCCGGCCCTAAAACCAAATTGTTGATTACAGAGTAAATGATGTTGCTTAAAAAAATTCCCAAATTTGATTGATCTGCTCAACCACACGTGTTTACTATCATAACATATTGACATATGTTAATTTTATTTATAAACATGGAAACTGTATATATACATATATGTACATCTTATATTTTGAATTTCTTCAGAAAAAATTAAGTTGGATGGAAGGTATTTGTTACATAATCAATACGGGGGCCCCATTTGAGGTATTTATCAATTACTATTCTGACATAAGTATTCTGTCTGTGAATTCTAACATTTTGGAAAAACATATTTATAGTCAGATAATTCAGTTTTGTAGTAAAAATAATATAAATCCTGATTAGAGATTTAGAGAGCGATATAATGCTGTATCTTGTCTAATTAACTTAGTTAATGATATAAAACTCAATGAGGACTCAAAGATTTGTTTATGTATTTGTTTGTTTTAAAATAAATGGTTTGTGCCTGTTGATTGTTCTCTTTAACTAAGCTTTTGATGCTATTAGTCACATTATGTTGCTGGTTAAACTTCACTTTTTTTTTAAATCATATCACAGTTATAGATATCATTGTGGAGCGACAGGACAGCATCCTGGTATTTCAAAATCTAAGTGTCTTTTAATTAAAACTAGAGTTGCACAAGAAGTTCCACTCGGGCCTTTGTTATTTTCTCTGTAAGTTGCAGACCTGAAAAATGTAATATCTTATTTTAACTTTCAACAGTACGCCGACGATTTCCAGAAGTATACAACTTTTTTGCCGACTTTTCTTTTTCCCAAAATGAATTTAATCAGGATTTAAATAATATTTACACATTTGCTGAAGACCATAATATTAAGTTAAATACCTCTAAGTCATATGTTCTTTTCCTTGGCACAAATAAAAAACTATTCCTTTAATTTTAAAAAATGTCGGTATTAAAATTTGCAATATAAAAATTCCCGTGGTCTTAGAAGCAAAAAATTTGGGCCTTATACTTGACAATAAATTAGCTTTTGTTTCTCACATAAATAAAAAAGTAAGTATTGCCCATTTGCGACTAAATCCATTAAAATTTGAGAGGCATTTTTCAGAAAAATAAAATATTACTTATGCAATTCTTTAATGTTATCTTTACTTGATTATGGAGTTATAATAACGCAATCACAATATTTTTTAACATAATCATTAACAATACAATACAATACCAGGAGTTGTCTTAATTTTAGAACTCCTTAACACAGTTTTCAACGTTCGTTCAGCTTTGTTGCTGTACAAATGCGGAATAGTTTGGGGATATAATAGTTTCAGGATCTGTCAAAGAACATTTTTATTATACCTTTACGAAATATACTAAACCAATGTTGTTATATCATAGCACAACCTGTTCTATGATTTATTCTTTGTTTAAGGATTGTGGTAGTTTGGAATATACCAGCTAACTATAAACCTACAATTAAAGAAACCTTATGTCTACTAATAGCATATGCACTAATTTTATACGGTTCTAATGTTAATAATACTTTTCTCCCCTCCCCTCACGTTTTGCGTTCAGCCAGTGCCTGTTGCCTCCATATACTTAAAATTATAATTTTTTCTTTTATACCTGAATTATTGAATTGCATATATTTCCAAAGTAGTCATTTCAAGGATGCACACGTAACTCCTCGCCAAGATGTTACAGTCGAACGGTTTTCTTATATTCGAGATGCAATCCTATTCGCCTCTTTTATTAAATTCAGTTAGGTCGAATATTGTAACCTGTAATTTTTTTTTTGGCAAACAAACGTTTTTTCTTTCTTTCTTATTATAAGGTGTTTGGACTGCGAAGCTCCAGAAAATGAAAACGATATATAATTAGTTAGTCAGAATGAATAAATGTTTACATAAAGAGCTAATTCTTAATTACATTGAACCTACCTATTACTCTGCGTAAGTATATTTATTTTTAACCTAGAATGAATGTAAACTAAGAAGAGAATGGGGCCCATTAAAGTACCCTGTGGTAAACTCATTACTATTTTATGGATTCAAACCCTTTAGTATTTATCAGTAAGATAGCTTTCTAAAACTTACGAACCGCTGTCCTTCTGAGTCGCTAACATTCTTATTAAGAAGTCTTTCATGAACGGTATATAATGCTTTAGCCAAGTCATACACCAAAATACTTTTTGTCATCATTGCATCATTGGGACTACTACAACCCCTACGGAATCAACCAAAATCAACCCAAGGATACTATCCTGTTGTGGTAAAAGGACATGGTTAGCTGCCAGAAACTCAACTATTCTTTTCTTGAGAAACTTCACCGTTAAAATCTCGGAAGAGATAGAAACAAACAAAATTCAAATAAAAAGAGGAGTAAGACAAGGGGACACCATCTCCCCAAAGCTGTTTACCATGGCACTGGAAGACGTTTTTAAAACTCTGGACTGGAACGAGAGAGGCATCAAAATCGACGGCAAACATCTGAGCCATTTACGCTTTGCGGATGATATAGTACTCTTTAGCCAGAATATAATAGAATTACAGGAGATGTTGGCATAACTTCAAAGAAAATCGAAAAGAATAGGTTTAACCATGAATTTAAATAAAACAAAAGTCATGTCACCTGACAATAATATTCAAATACATATAGAAGACCGAATTATTGACAACGTCGAAGAATATGTATATTTGGGACATTGCATCATATTGGGCAAAGAAAATCAAACTGCCGAAATAAACAGACGTGTCCGTTTGACATGGGCAGCCACGGGTAAACTGCCACATGTCTTAAGAAATTAAACTATTCCAATTAATTTGAAAAGAAAGGTCTTCAATGCCTGCTTACTGCCCGTGATGACTTACGGAATGGAAACCATGGCACTCACTGTTAAATCAGCTAACAAGCTTAGGACCACCCAAAGAGCCATAGAGCGGATGATGCTAGGAATAAGCCTGAGAGACCATATCACAAACGAGAGTATTAGACAAAGAACTAAAGTTGAAGACGTCATAACACGCATAGCACACCTGAAATGGAGCTGGGTAGGACACGTCGCCCGACAGGACGACTTGAGATGGTCAAGACACATCGTTCAATGGAGACCTTGCATACATAAACGGAGCGTTGGCAGACCACAGTTACGCTGGCTCGATGATGTCAAAAACAAAGTGGGCAACAGATGGCGCCAACTGGCACAGAACAAAGAAACATGGAAGAATATAGGGGAGACCTATGTCCAGGAGTGGACTGTGAAGGGTTGCTGAAAGAAGAAGAAGATTTTAAAGCAATTTGGTATGGTATTTCCGGATTTAAAATTTTCCCCTCATGGCCATATGCACAATTATTTTTTTGAGAAGATATATGACCAATAACACAATTTTTTGTGACAGTGCTAAGAAACATTAAGTGTGGGTTATCAAAATCTCGTGAATATCTTTGTATTAAGAAAGGCATCTTTTTTTTCCGACGCCTAAATTTGTAAAGTATTTATTAAACAGTTTGATATCTCTATATCTGTGTTAATTAATTTTTCATTATCTCCTACTAGCAATATCATCGCCGTTATAATATTTCCGCGTCCTTAATTATAATTATTATCTATCCCTTGTAAATTATTTTTATTTATATTTATTTTGAAGAAGATCCATTTCATTTGCATATGTTATACGAAAATGATCGTTTATAGAGGGTGTTTTTCTAATATTGCGACAAAATTCAGCGTGTTCTTTGGGCGAAATTAAGCATGAAACTTGCTATAAATGTAGGTCGTAAACGTTTGAACCAAGCTACAGGGTGGTAAAGTAAACTTTTATTTAGTCCACTTTTTGGTATACCACTTAATTAAAAAGTTACAGGCATTATGCGCCACTTTTTTGATCACTTTGTATTTTATCTCTTAGCTCATTTAATTTTTTTTAGTATTATTTTAAAGAATTTTGATGCTAAAAATTTTTAAAATGTGATTTTCCTTCTCAGGTTTAACCAGCAACAGCCTCAACAGGTCCGTATGTTAATGTCTAACCAACAGGGCCAGAACAGGATGATCGTGCAGAACCAACAGCCGCAGAACAGACCGCAACAACAGCAACAGCAATTTGGTAACGTGGGTCCCGGATCTGGGGGAGCCAAGTGGCACACGCCCCAACAAACTAATGGTAAAGGGTGAATTCATTGAATTTTTTTGTAAATATTGTCGAATACCCTTGTTGTTATTCCTATATGTCTTGAGGCATTTATGAAGCCCTGTATATGTACAGGGTGTCCCAAATTCGAAGGTGACCATTGGAATCTCCGAAACCGTAAGAGTTACAGGGTCGGTTGAATGAAGGCAAAGTTGCGCAATTTGGAGCTTAATAAAATGACGTTTAAAAAATTGTAAAATTCCGAATACTTCCGGAGATATCCGAAAAAACCCGAAATTTGTCAAAATTGTTTTTACCTTCTACCGACTTTATTTAAAGAGATATCGGAAAACTAAAAACAGTTTTTTATTGCCACTTTTTATGTATTACATGACGCAAAAAAAATTAATCCGCCGTTTCGTTTTTTTCCGATCATCATCAACTTTATTTTTTCTTATGGGCGCCATATTAAATTTTCTCATTTTTAAAAAGTATTTTTAATATTGCCTTTAAAATAAGGTAACACACTTGCATGTCCGATTACTCCTTCTAGTACTTCCCATAAGAACTCTATGAGTGCAAAAGAGAAAGATATATCAATGGGATTTCCAAATAAATTTATTTTATATAAACTGAAGCTATAAAATACTCTGTATTTGATATAGTTTTTTTTTAAAACTAATTCAATGAAAATGTATCCTTTCCTAACCTAATATTTTGATTTTTTTTAAATTTATATAGTAGGCCATGACAAAATGACATTAGCCGGTTAAACTTAATAAAATGAAAGGATACATTTTCATTGAATTGGTTTAAAAAAAGCTATATCAAATACTGATTATTTTATAGCTTCAGTTTATATAAAATCTTTATCTTTCTTATATCTATCTCTCTTGCACTCATGGAGTTCTTATGGGAAGTACTAAAAGGAGTAATCGGACATGCAAGTGCGATACCTCATTTTAAAGGCAATTAAAAACACTTTTTAAAAATGAGAAAATCCTATATGAGGGGGTCAGAAGCCAAGGGGTCCAAGTAACAAATTAAGAGTTTTGAGAATGTTTGATTTAAAGTTTTAGGTCATTAAAAAATATTCGGTGATATTTTATATTTCTGTTTTTTAATAAATATTGTAATTTTAATGTTTCAAAATGCATTTCATAAATTCTAGACATAATTTTTTGGTTTATGTAAGGCTTTTTTGCAAGCTAAAACTCATAGGCCAGTCACTTAAACCCCTTTGCCTTAAAAATAAAATACATAACAATTTACCAAAATAAAGAAATGTTTATTCTAATGGAGAAATTAACATGAACTCAATATAAAGAAAAACATATTAATCATCATCGGATTCAAAATTTCTGTAAGTGTCTGTATCCTCTTCTTGGGTGACATTAATTTGTTGTTGTTGAAGCCTTGAGGTTTTTCCTTCATATAACATATCCTTGTAAAATTTATGATGGACAGGCGGAACAAAAGGTAGTAGCTGCAAGAGATTCTGATACTTGGCCAGTTTGATTTTTGGTGGTAACATGCAAATTTGGCAATGCTACAGTGGTTGGCTGATTCCTTGGGCGTCCAGTTCTTTATAAAACATCTTCTAAGGTTCGGCTTTTTTAAAATGCAACCATTGCATCTTACTAAGGCCTACAATGTTTGGTTTCATGTAGCTATCCATTGGAGATATTGACTTAAAGTCCTGAGGCTGCATTTTAACCACAATAAATTTGCGACTAACGCCTTCCACAAAATGGATCCAATCATCAGGAGTAAATATGTTTGTAAGGTTCCTTTTTGATTTTTCTATAAGGGCAAAATCCTGGTCGCGCTCCATGAACGAATGGCCCGAGACAAGAAATTGATGATCTACGCTTTTGATGTGGATATATTGCGCAATATAGGTCCACAATTTCACTATATTTTTATTTTTATTTTGTCCGCCGCAGTTGTCACTGAAAGCGTCTATATGGGTAATAGTTGGTGGCAGACATTCAATATATTTGATTAGACATGATAAAACCTCCTGAGACCCTTTCGCTGCCATTCCCTCATGCCACATATACATGTTGCCAGTACCAGTAGCTAGATCATGTATTTCAAAGTTGTATGTCTAAAGTAGACGTAAATAGTAGACTTTGCTGCATGTAACAAATGGAGTGGGTAGAGTTTTTTGCAGGTCAAAACATATGGCACGACGAGTTTGGGGGGATTCTTAGCCTGATTCTTCAAGGATTTAACAGAAGACACTTTCCTTAAATGAATCTCGTGGTCGCGGAGTAAGGCTCTCTTTTCTTCAGAACCTGGATCTAGGGCATCCATTTTGATTTTGAAAATATCGCAGGTTGAGCAAGTGTCGGTGAAAACTAAGGTTGAACTCAGTGTTAAAAATATCATGGTATTTGCTGATTTTTACAGGATCTCTTCGTCGTTGTGAACAAAAGTCTTTATACAAACTGTACATTTTTGAAATAATTAATTTTGGAGATAGATATTTACGGTTTGGGTTATCCTTTCTTGTATAATGGCTAATAAACTTAGGAAAGGAATGTATGTTGTATATGCTCTTTCACTAAATTGATAGTGTCCTCGCTTAGTTTATTTCCAGGAGTATGACGACCTCTTTGATCTGTATGGGCGATTCTTGTTTCTTTATGTTTACTGACAGCGTTATAGAACCTCTTCTGAAAAATATCCAACGTACACAAAAAAACTGCTTACAAACGCGATAATTTTTCAACGTTATGATTGTGCTGACGTTTTTTTGAGAAACTGCGAGTCAATTGGGTCGTTTAGGAATATGCTTAGAAACACATGAAACAATGAATGAAGTTTGCAAGTCCCAACCATTTTGTTTCTTTCCGAGATCCCAGAAATCTGAAAATATAGACATGCGCACTTCTTCGGCAAAATGTTCATCACGTTTGTATCTACAAATGTGATTGTACGGTTTAACTGATTTTGCTTCATGAACTTCACCCCGCCGTCCAACGTACCTTTGGCCAGAGTTACGCTTTAGTTTTGCTTCGGATCGCTTCCAGTGAGCTATTTTTCGTGTTCGTTTCTTGGATGTACTTGCTTGAGGTTCTCTTTCTGCTATGCTAAGCTCTGAATTTGAAGAAGACTGTGAACTATTTTGATTTGGGACGTAGGCCATATCAACATCGGAATTATCACTAAACGGATCTAAAATTAAAAAAAAAATAACGTCAAGGAAAACATATTTCAACAACTTATATAGCACTTTAAGAATTTTTGGTCTTCATCAGAAGTAACCATTTTGATTTAAAAAAACAACTTAAAAACTAGCAAAACTTAACCTCTTCCACTTCGCGCGTAATCTACTAAATGACTGATGCTTGAGTGGCAAAGGGGTTCAAGCGCACTTAGTTCCTTATGCCAATTAACAATACGGGCCACTGAATCTGCTGATTTTCTCAACAGTTCATAGAGAACAGCACTAGTATTGAAACGCACTTAGTTCTCTTTGCCATGATATAAAATAATGTTTCACCATTCAGTTTTTACACTTAGATCGATTTCTAAAAAAAATATCACTTGGACCCCTTGGCTTCTGACCCCCTCATATAGTGTCCATAAGAAGAAATAAAGTTGATGATGATTGAAAAAAAACGAAACGTCGGATTAATTTTTTTTTGCGTCATGTTGTAATACATAAAAAGTGGCAATGAAAAACTGTTTTTAGTTTTCCGATATATTTCTAAATAAAGTCGGTAGAAGGTAAAAACGATTTTGACAAATTTCGATTTTTTTCGGATAACTCCGGAATTTTAAAATTTTTTAAACGTCATTTTATTAAGCTCCAAATTGCGCAACTTTGCCTCCATTTAACCGACCCTGTAACGCTTACAGTTTTCGAGATTCCAACGGTCACCCTCGAATTTGGGACACCCTGTACAGGGGGTTACAAAATTCGCTGCAAATATTTTAAGAGCGTATTGTTTAAGTTAAAATAAGACTTTTTGTTCCCATAAACGTGTGTTCTAAAATGCATCCCCTCAGAGCTACAGCCTGCGTAAATTGCTTAAAGAAAGTCGATTATTTGGAACACACACAGTTATGCGTCAAATCTTTAAAAAATGTGCTGGTTTTTTGGGTGCTCTTGCCATTTTCCGTCCAAAAAATGGTGTAAAGCCAATTTTAGGAAAGGATTCAGGAGGATTTACCCTTATGATGGCCCACACCTTATATTTCCTATAAGACATTTTAAACTCTTGAACACCATCTAGTAAGCTATGAATCTAAAATTATCGTTTCTTGCATTTTTTCGATAATTAATTTGATTTGACAAAAATTAAAGCAATCATAACCCACTTTGTTTCTTTCTAATTTGATAGTTTAATTGGGTTTAATATTCTGTTTACCAGATTTTCTCGAAAACGGTTCCTCGAAACGATCCTACGGTTAGTAGGATTCAGGAGTGTAGTCACGGTTCCCAATAATCGATTTTCTTAGTGTAACTTGCGTGACCTGTAGCTCTGAGGAGGGGCATTTTAGGACACATGTTTATAGGAAAAAAAAGTTTTATTTTGACTCAAATAATACGCTCTTAAAATATTTGCACCGAATTTTGTAACATCCTGTATAGAATGATTAAAGACGAATAGGTAAAGACTTTTTGGTTATTGCATATGCACATTAAAACGCTAAGACCAAACAAAACGTTGAATTAAAATTGGGCCTTCAGAAAAAAATAAAAAATTATAATGATTTTATCATTGATCGAATGATATTTTTAAGACAACCAGGGCAACTCGTCTCAATCCCGTAACTCATCGCTGCCCACGATAAACGACAACTTCAAGATAACGCTACGACAACAACCGGAAACGAACAACAAAAGCACGCCGGCCACGGTCACCTCGACGATACCAAAAACGCCGAGTCCGAACCACATCCAGGGCGGGCACCAGGAAACGGCCGAGCGCAGTCTCGATAAATTTTGCGAGGAGAGCGTTAAGGATCTGATGGCCACCATTGCCAAATTGGACTCGAATGGCGTTCAGGTTTTGGCGGAGGGAAGACAAAAGGGTAAGTTTTCCCATATTTGAAAACCCATTAAGTTTTTTTTTGTTGTCTGTTATGAGTACCCAAAAAAGCAATCTGCCCAGGATGTATTGATCATTGATCATATACAGAGTGTCTCGAAAAATGTGGGAAATCTCTCGGCATCAGGTAGAAAATTTAAAAAAATAATCTCTTTCTACGAAGATATGCCCCCTTAAAGACGCTGCTGGAAATCGGTTTTTCTTGAATAACTTTTAAAGTACTTGGTATAATTTAATAACAATTTTACCTGATCCACACTTTTAAAGACCTCTTAAAGCGGAGTCCTTAAACCACATTTATCTTGTTTATTTTACAAAGGGCGGACTAGATTTTAAATTATACTGCCTAAATTTTTAGCACTCTGTATGATAAAGATTCTGAAATAATAAATATAGGAAAGCTTGAACCTTAAACTGAAGAAAAGGCACTCTTGTTCATTATCGATAAAATGAACCGTTTTGGAGAAAAAAAATAATTAAGGAATCACTGTTTTATTTTCATTAAAAAGAACCATGATACGTCCTTTTTTTCAGCGATGCGACAGTTATTGAAACAACCGAAAAATTCCTAACCTAATGCCTTTCTTAAAAATACATAATAGTTATAGATAGGTACAGTTGTTGTTGTTATAGGTAGTTGGTATTATGCCACTCACAAGACAACAAACACTTGAAATCAGTACTGTTAGTAAAACCACGATTAAAATTCCAGTTTTCTATTACAAAAAATATTAATAGTTTTAAAAATATAAATATTCTTGTATATCACGCAGGTTTTTTAATACAAAATCCGACAAAAATAATTTATATTATTTATAGTTAATATATAGCTGAAAATTTTGTAACTGTGTGTAAACTTGATAACAGAGAATCGGTAAATATTTCGGTAAACACCCCCTTGCCCTTGAGCACATGTGGAACTCAAACGAAGTTGTTGTTTATTGTTGTTTAAAACGAACCACAGTTAATAAACTAAACAAACACAAAAAAGAGACCAGAGCAAATAAACCATTCCAGATTTACACCTATTTTCAGGTAAAATTCATTAAAATTAAATCTTAACATTATTTTTAAAAGCAACCATCACTAGTAGCTCAACTTTTGTAGGTATGCTATTACATACATTTGATAACATGATCTCTTAGTGACAGATCGTTAGTAATTCGCAGGCAAAGGTTCTAACTTTTTTGAATTTTGTATTTAGAATATTGACTCGGCTCTATTTTGGAGACCTTGTTGTTTATTATCTGCACTGCTGATGTATATTCTTTTTCAGCATAAGGATTAACTTAACCCTTTAAAATGTAATGTTATGTTATTTGACCCTAAAAAAAAAATTCTTAAAATCAATATAGATATTAACTTAGATGGTGTGACTCTTTCTAAGGTTGATATTGTAAAGAATTTGGGTGTTCTGGATGCTGAATTGAGATTTCGTTCAAAAGTAATTTTTATCATTGAATGCTTTATTAAACTTTGATTCTATCCAATTTCAATTATTGTGCTTTCATTGGTCGGTGCTTAGACGTTATTCATAAAAACCAAATGCAACGTACGGTTAGCATTTGGATTACGAAAATATGATCACTTTTTTCATACTTCTAAAGAACTTAACTGTTTGAGAATGGAGAGGCCTGGGGAGTTGTATATGGGTAACTCTTATTTAGGATTCTATTAAATCGGAGTTACTAGAAACTACTCCTACTCCTTGTTCTTTATACTATTTATAGCCCTGCGTACATCTTTATATGTGAATAATTTGAAAATAAGTGGTTTGCCAACAATTAAAGAAGTGGGAAAATCAGTTATAACCATTGAGTCAATTTGCAAGTGTGGAACATTATTCAAGAAATTATTGTTAATATTGTTTGGAGTCTGAGTTAATTTCTGCTGGTGCTTTATTAGTTATTTTGCAATGGGATTTTTTTTCCCAAAACTCAATAGTTTTATTCTAACCATTATATTTATTTACTTCATTGGAAAAATATGCTTTTTTTTCTGCTTTCGTAGCAGACATGGTTTTTAAGTTCAATATAATTTATGTCGGAGAGTCAGTATTATTATTTTCGGTGGACATGTTCGTTATAAGTAAAACTCGTAATTCATGAAAACACACACTTAATTCCGTCAGTATAAAGTACCGTCGCGAATAAAATAAAAGAACTAGTGATCCGAAGCCGGTCTATCTATCTATCATCAGTTCTCTCAAAAGACTGCCTTTTCTTTTCCTTTATGCTTCTCCAAGCATTCATTCCCGGCTTCGTTCCACTCTTTCGATATCTCTTAAAAGATATTGAGTCATGTCCTTTATTTTATTTGTAAATAAACTTCACTAAAAATCAACATGAACCCAGACTCATAAAAATAATTAATGGACGGCCGTACCGCCGATCGGTGACAGTAACTTAATACCAAGCCTATTACTAATCAAAACAAATCCTTATCTTAATATTCTTAGAAAAATACGTATAGCCGACATATAGTATTTTTACGGCTTTCTATTTGTAGAGATAAATATTTTTTAAAAGCTCTTTAAAAAAATATATATTTTTATACTTATACTATACTTTCAATAATATTTTTCAATTTATATATTAACTCTAATGGCCTTAACTTTCTCAGTTTCAATGGCTTTAAAGGACAATACACATGGAACAAATATAACAAATCTGTATTAAAAATGGTAATTTTTAAATTCAAATCTCTAGCATGATAAAGCTCATATTGGATCACAATATTTTTACACGACTAAATTTATATTATTTACAATAATGAAAATTTATTTGATCCCATGTTTTAAACCCATTGTTGGACCCAAAGTATTTTAAATATAATTAAATAACTTTTTTAGTTCTATAGATTCACTTAGAAAATTAAAATTTAAATCTCCAGTACAAACTATAACATCAGAATCACAAACATTATAGAAAAGGCGTGGTTTATAATTACTTGTTGATATAATAATAATAATAATAATAAACGTCTTTTTTTATTAGGCTCGGCGAAGGGCAGCCATGGCTGTTTGCTTAACCGAGCATACAAAAATCAAATATTACATAATTACAATATTGCATAAAATATCGGCAAACATCTAACTAAATACATTAAATTCTAAATAATAACAGTCAAATGTATAATTCAGCATTAATTAAAAACTACTAGGTTACAATATTAATTTTAAGGGAAAAACAGGTGAAAAAATACTTATAAAGATACCTACTACTTATACGCGAGAAAAATAATAATGCTTCTTAAACAGTTTAGAAGTTTTATTCTTATTTATATTTACCCAGCAAGAAGCCCTTTAGTCGAGTTTTAAAACCCGATGAACTGAGATTTTCAAATTTGTTACATATTAAAGTGTTATAGCACTTGGAAGCCAAAAACGAGAAACTGCTGAAACATGGCTGTTCGATGCTTTGGCACATTTAAGAGATTATTATGGCGTGTAATCCGATCATGTGTAGAGGATCTGTACGTCATCTGAACCCTTAGATAATCAGGAATACCCGTCATTAATATTCTATAGAGAAAACATGCAAAATGAAGAGTTTCGCGGTCCTGAATATTTAGCCATTTTAATTCTGGCAACTTGTATCTTACATGATCTCTTGCTCTCAAATTATAGATAAAGCGAATACAAGAATTTTGAATGCGTTGTAATCTCTTTTTGGATATTAAGTCAAGTGAAGGTCCATATACAAAGTTACAGTAGGTAGTATGCGAGAGTACCAAGGACTCACACAAAGTCTTTTTAAGATGAGTACCAAGAACGCTTTTGCTCTTGTATAAATTGCGTAATGACATATAAGACCTTTGCACTACTTTTGCCACCTGTGATCGAAATTTAAGACCAGAATCCATTATTACACCGAGGTTATTAGATTCGTGTACTGTTGGAATAATGCTCTGGGAAATCTGGACTACCAAACTTTCTGCTGCCCATTTGTGATTAGGACCAAAGTATATAACAGCTGATTTAGAAGGATTGAGCTTTAAACCGTTATTTTCTGAATAATTTGCCACTCTTTCCAGGCATTGATTCAGTTGACTGATGGCCGCATGACTCTCAGATTTAGAAAAACTCTTAGAGATTTGGGTATCGTCAGCATATCGATTGCCAGGGCAGTCATCGCCAATCACAGAGTCTAAATCAGCGGTAAAAATGACAAAAAATAGGGGTCCAAGAATAGACCCTTGTGGCACACCCTTAGTAAGCAATTTAAGATCAGATCCCACTCCATCAATCTTTACAAACTGAGACCGTCCCATTAAATAACTTTTAAAAAATTCAACGGTTTCGGGAGAAAAACCAAAAGACCTCAGTTTGGCACATAATAGTCTGTGATCAAGCGTGGCGAAAGCCTTGCTATAGTCAAGAAGAACAAGCGCTGTAGTCTCACCCCTATCCGCAACCTTAAAAATGTCGTCCATCACTTTGAGTAGAATTGAAGCTGTACTGTACCCTTTACGGAATCCCGATTGTGTAGAGCTAAATAAAGAGTGTTTGTTGAAATGTGCAGACACTTGGAGGTAAATTAATTTTTCTAGAATTTTTGAAAAGACACACAACAAACTAATAGGTCGTAAATCAGAAAAACTCTCTACATTTTTGTTTTTAGGCAAGGGAAGAACTACAGATATTTTCCACTTGGGAGGAAACACACCATGTTTAATGATTTCATTCAAAATATGAGTAAAAATCGGTACAATTACAGGACAGCAGAGTTTAATCATGTCAGGTAATATGTTATTAAAACCGCAGGCGTTTGACTTTAGGCTAGATACAGCACGTAACACATCTGTCTCAGTAAAAGGCGAAAATTGGAAAACATTGTTTGTTCGGCTTTCTTGGCCACTAGCAGTAGAATTATTATTCACATTTAGCGTTAAAGCATTTACAGAATCTATAAAGAAATTATTAATCTCATTGGGCTTTTTTAGGTGGTGAGGTACATTAATATTGTTTTTAGTTTTATTGTATATATTTAGCTCATTTAGAGCTTTCCACGTTTCCCTGGAACAATTTTTACTTGTAATGAATTCTAAATATGACTTTTTTTCTTGGCGCACAGCACGAGTAAAATAGTTCCTTAGGGATTTATAGGCCTCCCAATCCTCCTGTTTTTTTGTTCTTTTGTATTTAGACAATAATTTGTTGCGTTCTGACTTCATAATTTTTAGGACGTCAGTAAACCAAGGAGATTTAGGTCTGGTTACACGCGCTTTTTGAAGTGGAGCATGAATATTGAATAAGTCTAACATATTATTGGTCAACAGCTCGACTTTCCCATCTATACAATTTGTGTCAAAAATTCTTCCCCAATCTGTGTTGACTAAATCAGCATTGAAAGCCTCAAGATTAAAATATTTAAAACTTCTAAATTCGACTAGTTTGGGTGTTCTACGAGACGCTTTGCATTTAAGTTTGCAATAAATAAGTTGGTGATCATCAATTTCGTGCATGTCATAGTGAATAACATCACCGCACAACAAATCGACATTCGAGGTAATTATATAATCAATCAGGCTAAAATTATTTCCGCAACAACTTTAAATATGTTTATTATATTTAAAGTTTATCCAGAGTTGGCTTATTCTACCATTTAAATTAGGAGTATTTGGTTATTGCCTTTAATGTATTACTTAGATAAATTGCTATTCCACCAGAGTAAATATTTGTATTAAAAAAATCCTGATAAATTGTTACTAAGGCATGTGTGGGATAGTTTTATTCCATTACAATTAGATTTTTTTTTCTTAGCATAAAGACATTTTGGTTATGGGTGACTTTAATATAAATATCCTTGACCAATGCCAGAATATTACCTTTAACTTAATTTCTACGTTTTATTTGTTTAACTTAGAGCAAAAAATTAATGAACCAACTCAAATAAGTAATAATAGTGCTACCTACATTGATCGATTTACTTTTTGTTAATTTCTCTATCTTTGAAACTGGAGTAATTGATTTTACTGGTTCTGATCATATTTTAATATATTGCAAGTTTGCTTTTAAAAAAACCTAAAAAGATTCCAAAAAAAACCTAAAAATACAAAATATTCGCAATATAAAAAATATTAATTTGCAGAACTTTGCTCGAGATTTGGACCTTCTTCCTTGGGATGAAATATATAATCTAAACACAGTTGATGAAAAACTTATACATCTAAATAACCTTATTATTTCTCATATTAATGTACATGCACCTTTAAATGAAATATCATTTAGGAAAAAACTGAACCCACCATGGATCACACCAAATATTAAACTTCTACAAAAACTACGTGATGCAGCATACCGAAAGGCAAAGACGACAAAAGAGATGGGTCATTGGAATTATTACAAACAACTGCGCAATTTTACTTCATCTGCAATAAAAAGAGAGAAAGCTGTATACTTTACCCAAAAATTCTTAAATTGTTTACCTTGCGAAATCTGGAAAGAAATTTAAAAACTTCGCATTGTAAAGGACAATAAAGCAAATATTCCTGAGCAATTAAGTGACGTTAACGATATCAATTATTATTTTATAAATTCTTCTAAAACTAATTTTTCTCCTAATGATGCACTTTTAAATTATTACAAGAACAATATAAGAGAGCGTATAACAGATTGATTTACTTTTGCTACTATTACAGAGTATGATGTAATTGCCATTATTCTTAAACTTAAAACTAAGTCTGTTGGCTTAGTTTTAAGTTTTAGAACATGTTTTGCCCTAAAATAATTCCCTATATCACACATATTATTAATTGTAGCATCTTAAATTCCTTTTTTCCCACAGAAGGGAAACACGCATTTGTTGTACCAATTCCGAAAAACTTATCTCCTGTAGAATTTAAAGATCTTCGGTCAATCAGTATATTACCCACATTTTCAAAAGCTTTGGAAAAGATTTTGGAGTCTCAAATACGCACTCACCTCCAAAAATTTGCGATATTACCTGCAAAACAATCTGGCTTCCGATCAGGCTTTTCATGCGCCACAGCAATGGCCGCAGTGACGGACGACATACTAAGATCCTTAGATCAAAGCAAAGCTTCCATTCTTGTACTGCTGGACTGTACGAAGGCATTTGATCTTATCAATCATAAAATTTTAGTTTCGATTCTTAATTTTTTTGGTTTTTCCGACAATTCATGTAATCTAATTTTCTCGTATCTTTCAGGTAGAACACAGAAAGTCAAACTTAATAATAGCCTTTCTTTATCACTTCCGGTTGAGCAGGGCGTTCCTCAGGGTAGTATTTTAGGACCCCTTTTATATACTGCAAGCTTTTACTCTTGTCTAAATTTTTGTGATGATCACTTATACACAGACGATACGCAACTCTATATTTCTTTTAAAAAATTTGACAATGCTAATGCAATTAAAAATCTTAATTCAGATTTACAAAATATTTATTTAAAATCTAAGGAGCATGCTCTAAAAATTAATCCTATGAAGTCAGCATTTTTGATCTAAAGGAGAAAATTCCAGAGTATCTTTTTGATAGACTAACATTTGGAACCGACATTCACAATTTAAATTTAAGACAAAGAAACACCATAACTATACCAAGACATAGGAAAGAATTTTTTAAAAGGTCTTTTACTTACGCTGTGGCTATGGATAATGTTGTCGACTATTCGTTTTCCTTTGATTGGTATAGGAAAAGCACGTGGAATATATTGTTTTCAAGTCAGACTCAGCGAGTATGATCTACATGGTATTAACATTTTAAGTTTATTAAGTACAATTTTTATTATTATTATTTTTTTTTTGGCACTTAGTTGCCTACCAATACTCATTTATTTACCAGATATTGTTTTAGGATTATTGTGATATATATGTTTTTTATTGTATGCTGGTAAATAAAAACTGTTTATTATTATTATTATTATTATTATTAGTATTATTTTTTAATAAAATGCCTAATACCAGAAAAGCTATTACACATGGACCAAGTTATATTTAAAGTATCTTTACGTACGCCTTTACTTATTGACTGTCCTTGGAGTAGCTAGGATTTAGATCACTTCCAATGAGGGACAAATTAATTGTCTATCTGAAATATACAATGTAAGATTCTTCTCTAAAAAATTAAATTTCTGGCCAATGTATGATTTATCATCACGGTATCACACATACACGGTTTAAAATATTTCCACATAACAACCATCTGGGCACCTTCAAAGAGATATAGCTCTTCTAATTCCATTAGGATTTGTATATTTAGAAGGAGGTTTTGTACATTGATGGGTGTGTACACTGAATTATTATATTAATGTTCCTCTAATATTTTTGTTTGCTATTTTTAATGCGGCTTAATCCGGTCCAGTGCATATTTTACCTGAAGAGTTGTTGAATGATTGTGAAAGAACTGTTTTCCTGGATTTCAGTTTTTCTTAAGGCTTGAGGCTACTTAAGGCTTGTTCTCAAAAACTCGTTTTTTAGCCAATATAACGAAAAAGTAAAATAACTCTGCTTATTTTTCCATCAGGTGGTTCGCCACACGTGGACAGTTCTACGGGAGACGCGACTCCGGCGCCCCCCAAAATCAAAGCAGAACTGATGGACACCAGCAAGGATGACCCGAACGAAGATTGGTGCGCAGTCTGCAGCGACGGAGGCGAACTAGTCTGTTGCGACAAGTGCCCTAAAGTGTTCCATCAATACTGTCACATACCAAACTTGAGCGTCGAGTAAGTAGGATTCGTGCACGAAACATATGGCAAATATTAAAAAATATGAACAAAATAATAATAGCAATTTTAAACGGGAGGGGGGTTTTGAGGCATTAAAAGTTGCGTTTTTGTAGCAAACAATTGAAGACGAGGTGACTATTCGTTTACTTTTTTTCGTTGTTTTAGTGTGTTGACTTTTTTTTAATTATTTTTTTTTAGTTTTATCTCGTTTGCATGAAAATGTACATACTGTGAATAGACTTGTGTAGGGAATGCTTTTGGTGATTTGTACACAATTTGCCATAGAAGTGGTTTTTGTATGCGTGTTTTGGACATTTTTGAATTACTTTCGTTAAACGTAAGCAGATTGTTTTGAAAATATTTCTTGAGAAGGCACAATGAATGTTTGCAATATTATTCTCTGGATAAACCAGATATTTTTAAATTTTTTGAATATATTGTTTATACACTTCAGACGGAAAACTAAACAAATGAAAAAAGGAATTTAAACCTTTTCAAAAAGTCCAGTTTATGCAGGGTGCTCGGAAAGAGGTGCAATTGTTTAAGGGAAAGATATGTAGGTGACCTAATTTCAAACATTTCAATCAAAACAAGTATAGGCGAAATCCGTTTTTTAACTATGTATTACAATTTTTGCATTTTCCAATAAATGCCCAAATTCCACACTTAATCGGAAATACAGCACAAGTTACAACTAAACTAAGAGAAAAAATTGAAAAGTAAGAGAGTAAAGTAAAGAAAAAGAGACATTGAAACGTAAAAAATAATTGTAAAGGTGAAATAAAACACTTTGTTTGATGCCTGAAAAAATTTAAGAACATATTTCAACCTTTACATGTGTAGCTTAAAATGTTGGAAATTACGTCACCATTACTTTAAAGGAAGTTCCTACCTTCCGAACACCCTGTATATCATTATGACCATATCTGCTCTAATTTAGCTCTCTCATTTATAGGGTTAATATTAAAAAGTTTAGGATTATCTTAAATAAATCCCATTTTAAAGTATGATTGCATATAAAAGAGTGAGGATTGAATTAAATGTAAAAACGTGCTATCAGTTTTGATATTTTTGGCAGTGTTGGTTGGGCCCAATGCTTTTTGCTAGGTTTCACTATTCTTGAGAATATTTTATGTTAGGATTATTCTAAAAGTTTAGGTCAAAAAAGGATAATTTCTTACCCAAAAGTTTCATGTAAGAGGGTCTCTTATATCTTGATAACTTTCCGAATTAAAGGCTATTTTGTCAAAGTAATTTGTAAGTAATTATGTAATTTTAATTTTGTTTGTAAAGGTCCACTTTTCTTTATTAATATAAAGGTGTTTTTGAGGGTAAAAACTTGATTCTGGGTCTAAAATTTCCATACTCTTAGCAAATTTTTATTATTTGTAGGAATATGTTTAGTTAGAAATTATAGGAATATTTTGAAAATAACGAGAATTTCTTATAATCAGGCAAAGGTATAAGAAATTGTCTATTTGTATCTGTAACATGGTGATGCAAACACTACTGCACTTAGACTTTAGTAGGCCCATTGTGCGTTTCAGATTTACGATCAAGATCTCCTGATCTCTCCAATGGAATTTTGTGTATTGTGACGACACAGCAGGACAATCGCTGTATATAAAGTATGTGCTTTTTCCTGTTCTTGAAAGCGGCAGGCAATTTAAAAGTCTAATTTTAAAACTTTTATTATTGGATCTTATTTACAAGGACATCGAAGAAGGGCAGCGCTGACTCAGTTTCCAATTCTAATGTTATTAATGTGCTTCAGAAAGTGTGTAGCTCTGGATCGCTTTTGTCCCAAATAATAAATGTGTCATCAACATATTGAAGCCAAACCTTGGGTTTGGATTGAGCTGTCCTTATAGCGTGCTTCTTGAATCACTCCAACTTCCAAAACGTCTATCACACCCTTCAGCGGAAGTCCAGTGCGTTCTGCAAGTGTTGCATCCTGTACGAGTCTGTCAAATATTACAGCAAGAACTTGACTTCCAAAGCAAAACTTGCTGAGGCACCCGATAGTTTAGGTGCTGTAGAAATGTTAGTTTTCTCTTTCTAAGGGAGTATTTTGCACGCCGTTTCTATGTTAATTAAACAATGGACGTTCGCAAAACGGGTTTTTAAATTTGCTTTCAATTTTGTCCTGCATATTCATATGTGTATCATAAGCATATTAAAAATATTCCCGATCATTCTGGAGTATTTCTCGTGACACTACTATGGTGTTCTATGCTATATCGGAGGCCTGCCTTGACCTCAACTCGTTTAGTTGTATCGCCTAAATGAGAAATACTTTTTGTATTACTTTAGTTAGTGCCGTACTGTTTCAATTCTTGAATATCAGTGGGTATTTTTACTTCTTCCGACCGTATAGTTCTTTCTAGACCATCACGTTTTTTAGGATCTTAGTCTGGGGTTATGGCTTTACGTTTTATTTTACAAGGTAAACACTATCCAGCGATGGTTTGATATGAAAGCCTTGTCAGAAAAATGACAGGGTTTTATATCAGTGATATATACAGGGTGAGTTTTTCAAAGCGCGGAGTAGTATTATGCATTGATGATATTATTTATCGATGACGTGCTCCTGGACTATTATTTGGTTAAGCATTCTTCACACTTTAAAAATATTTTGGACTATACAGGGTGTTCCGAAAAAGCAGGGCACTACAAAAGTTAATTTTTTTAAATGGAACACCCTGTATTGCAAAACATTTTTGAATTCTTTGCGTAATTACCAATCTTTTTTGATAATGGTTTAATATGCCAAAAATTAATAGTTTAGGAGATAAATCAAATTTTGTTAAAAATTTAGAATTTGCACGCATCTCTTTAATATTAAAATTTAGCACCTAAATTTTGAATACAGACTTAATTTTTATCATCAGAAGTAAAATAAAGTTACTTTGATATGCGTGCTATGTAAAATTATTCATTTTGTTATACAGGGTGTTTTTTTTGAAAGGCCAAACTTGCCCAACTTTAAATATAAAAATCTCTCTTATTTTAAATGAAACACCCTGTATATTTTCATGTCATCTAATAGCTTACTTAAGAGCCTATAAATTTTATTAATAATGTCCTATTTCTATATCTAACAGTTTTTGAGATATCATGGATTTTTCTGTTTTTCTCCTGTAAAAACTGACAATGCCGACTTAAAGTTTTGAAGCACCTCGTATTTTTTATGTATCCATCAAGGCGCCGTGGAAACAAATTAAAAAAATCTCAATAACAAAAAGACAGTTACATTAGTTAATTAGAGATTAATAGTTAGATTTGTTTTAAGGTGTTTTTTAGATATTTGTTTTCAATATTAAAAATGAATTATTCAAGAAATGAATTTATTGATATGATTTTTGTTTTGGGTGAAGCAAATAAAAATTGTCTGCTAGCTCAAAGGCTATATAGAGAAAAATATCCTCAACGGCGCACACTCGATTCCCGCAGTTTTCGCGTTGTTATGGACCGATTTATGACGACTGGTAGCGTGGATCTGCCAAAACGTAATGTTGCTAATAGGGTGGCAAATGAAGGTAAAGAACTTGAAATTCTTTTGCAAATTGAGTAGGATCCCCACATTGGTAGCCGTAGGTTAGCCTTATTTTCTGATGTTTCGCAGACAACGGTAAACCGGACAACACGGAGATATAAATACCACCCATATCACATTAAGTTGCATCAAGAACTTCACAATTAAGAGCTACGTGCTACGTGTAACTTTTTGTGAATGGTTACTTCGCAAAATTGAAATTAATCCAAATTTTGTTAACTATATTATGTATTCCGACGAGGCGACATTTAAAAGCAATGGTGCTGTCAATAGGCATAATATGCACTATTATGCAACAGAGAACCCTCATTGGGTACGTGAGGTTCAGCACCAGAATCATTGGTCCCTTAATGTATGGTGCGGCATCCATAATAACCGTATAATTGGACCATATTTTTTTAATGAACTTTTGAATGGGCATTCATATCGAGTATTTTTACAGCAGCAATTGCCTGAATTATTAGAAGAAGTCAATCTCCAGGAACGGCAAAGTATGTGGTTTCAACAAGATGGTGCGCCTCCCCATTTTCATCGTGTAGTAAGGGAATATTTGGATCAAGAATATCCTCAAAGATGGATTGGTCGCGGAGGATTTGTTGCATGGCCGCCAAGGTCTTGCGATCTTACGCCGCTAGATTTCTTTCTGTGGGGTTATCTCAAAGATAAAGTCTATGCAACAAAACCAACTACAATGGAGGATTAGGGATGCCTGTCAAACCGTAACACCAGGAATGTTATACCATGTTCGACAAAATATAATTAAAAAAATTAAAATTTTTATCCGAACAAGGAGGACATATCTTTGAACATTTGTTGAACAGAAATTAACTTTTATTATATAAAAATAAGTGAATTTAATAAAAAGAAACGTCCATAAATTTGTTTCATTTTATAAGAAAAAAATAACACGAAATGAAGAAATATAAGTATATTTCAAAAACTATTAGAGATAGGGATAGAATATTATTAATAAAATTTATAGGCTCTTAAGTAAGCTATTAGATGACATGAAAATATACAGGGTGTTTCATTTAAAATAAGAGAGATTTTTATATTTAAAGTTGGGCAAGTTTGGCCTTTCAAAAAAAACACCCTGTATAACAAAATGAATAATTTTACATAGCACGCATATCAAAGTAACTTTATTTTACTTCTGATGATAAAAATTAAGTCTGTATTCAAAATTTAGGTGCTAAATTTTAATATTAAAGAGATGCGTGCAAATTCTAAATTTTTAACAAAATTTGATTTATCTCCTAAACTATTAGTTTTTGGCATATTAAACCATTATCAAAAAAGATTGGTAATTACGCAAAGAATTCAAAAATGTTTTGCAATACAGGGTGTTCCATTTAAAAAAATTAACTTTTGTAGTGCCCTGCTTTTTCGGAGCACTCTGTATAGTCCAAAATATTTTTAAAATGTGAAGAATGCTTAACCAAATAATAGTCCAGGAGCACGTCATCGATAAATAATATCATCAATGCATAATACTACTCCGCGCTTTGAAAAACTCACCCTGTACAGTGTTATTTATATCTATTATAGTTTGGCTATGAGGAAGAAAAGATTTTTTACAGTTCAAAATGAAAAAATGGATTATTTAATATATTATTCAAGGAAGATCTCTGTGAATTGAGACTTCATTAAACTTTTTGATTTTGAATAGACAAGTAATTCCAACAGAAAAGTGTGGTATATTAAATTGAAGAGATCGTATTATTAAGAATCTATTAAACTTTCCGAAAAATGTATAAATATGTTAATAAGTTAGATTATGGAAATTTCTTTCCAAGAATAAGATAGCAATGTTTCTCAGATAGTCTTAGTTCGCATCTAGGAGGTGAGAGGTCTATAAGACTCATCCCTAGCACAGTATAAAGAACAAGACAGTAGGTTCACTCTCTTGCGGCCGTTTGAAGTAGGGACTTCTAAACAGTGCCGACTTTTTTTACGCGGTCGTAAATCATTATTTAGTTCCGACGGCAATCCTTTACGATACGGGGGGTGTTTGAAACATTTTTAATAAGGAATATTTTCGTACATCGCGGCGGGCAGCGTGTAACATATGGAATTTTTTGAAATTAAAGGCACTTTGTATTATTGTTAAAATGAAATTGAAAGAATATTATTAAGTATCTCTTTTGAACAAATAACTATAAGAAAAACACTTGGTACATAGCTTTAAAATTAAGTTTATAAGAATGTACACAATTAAATCTTAGCTTTACGTTCCTTTCATGCTCTTTTCTTAACTGACCAAGAAACTACCTACCTAATATTACATACACTTGATTAATAATAACTTCGTTAATATACCCATTTTTTAAATATTTAATAAAATTTACATAATAATGTGATAACAACACTCAGCATATGGAACTCGGTAACAGTGAAATATAAAAAGGCAGTTAAATGAAAAAAAACTTATTAAATGCCTAATTATTTGCTTTTAAAATAGGGGATGAAAGCTACCAAAATTCAAACCACTAAAATTCAAATAAAACGAAAATAGGTGTTTTACAACCTCGAATTCATATAAATATGCAAAATAAATAGTTTTACATTGGGGATTATAGTACACATCAATATTTTGAAACTTAAACCCTTAAAAACCACCCTTAATGACGAAAAAAATGCAGTTTTAAGTATGGTTAGACGGTATAAGTGGCTAAAATGTATATCATTCAAATGATTGCAATGCAACTAATAATAAATCGGATAGCTTTCACTATTAAAAACCACCACTAATAACAGAATATTACCAAAAATTTTGCATTTTTTTAGATTAAAATCACGATTTAAAAAAAATATGTACTCTAAATCGCTGACACTTTTTGAAGATATTATTGGTACCTATATATAGTCCATTGTAGCCTTAAGCGTAGCCTTCCGCTTTAATTTTTGAAATAAATACATAATTTTTTATGATACATTTTTTTAAAACTGCAATTATTTTTATTTTATTCCTAACTTTTTAAATTTTTATGCTAATGACTTACAATCAAGTTTATTTTTAAAGTTTTTGATAGTACATACTTGAAAAAATGTGCTAGATATTTGTCTATACTCTATTTCAGAAGTGTATAGAGCAATAAACTGGGGAATTCCGTTCTGTTTGGCTACATTTCGTGGTAGTTCATAGGCGCAGGTACTTATAATATTTATGAATTTAATTTTCACGGATTAAATGCCTTTATTTTGAAAGAGATTAAATACTAAATAAATACTTTTAATCCTTTTGTATAGGTACCTATCTTTTAACGCTTTGTAACATGCAAAAATGGGGTCAGGTAATATATACAGACTATAAATACTTTTAAATCAAATTTTAAACGTTAGTAGTCACTGCTACGCTGTAGTGTAATCACAATATTATTATCCCAATATTTAAAAAATGGAGGTATTCAGTCCAACGAAAAGATGTACTAAAAATTCTCCACTATCGCTGAGTGAAAAAGTTATTATTTTAAATGTACATTATTGCATAAAACACGATTATCCTAGTTTTACTGTGCAAGAAATTGTTGAAAAATGTTCTCGAATGAGTGGAATTGGAAAGTCCATCATTTTCAAATTGTTGCGGGAAAGAAAAGTAGCAGGTCAAGTGGAATCTCCCAAGCAAAAGTCAGGACGACCTACAAAAGTCCTTGATGAAAATGCTAAATGTATAATTCGAAGAAAAGTTCACTCTTTTTATTTTAAAAAGGAAATACCCACCCTAGACAAAATTTTAATGGAGCTTGGCCGAGATGACAGTATTCCGTTGATAAGTAGAAAACTTTTATGGAAAACTTTAAAAAATATGGATTTTGCCTGGGAAAAGCATAACCGCAAAGCACTTTTACTGGAGAGCGACGAAATTGTTTGTTGGAGACAACAATACTTGAGAAGTATCAAGCAGTACCGCAGGGAGCAAAAGAAAGTTTTTTATCTTGATGAGACGTGGATTAACGAAGGTTATATAGTCCAAAAAATGTGGCAAGACAAAAATATAACCAGTGCTCGCCAAGCTTTCATAGAAGGCCTGTCTACGGGTATTAAAGTACCTTCGGGAAAAGGAAAAAGACTTATAATCACACGTATTGGAAGCGAAGAGGGATTTTTAAAAGAAGGTCTGCTAACCTTTGAGTCGACTCGCACAGGAGATTACCATGAAGACATGAACTCAGACGTTTTCGAGGACTATTTTGGTGAAATGATAAAATTTCTTCCGGCTAATTCGGTGGTGGTTATGGATAACGCAAGCTATCATTCACGGCGAATAGAGAAGACGCCAACTTCAAGTTAGAGAAAGCAAGAAATTATCGATTGGCTGACTGCAAAAGGTATTGCGTTTGAAGCAAATTTGATAAAAAAAGAACTGCTGGCAATAGCAAACTTACACAAAACTCGTTTCATGAAATACGCCGTGGAAGATATAGCCGAAAAATATAATATAACTGTACTGCGCTTACCGCCATATCATTGCGAACTAAATCCTATAGAACTGATATGGGCGCAGGTAAAAGGATTTGTAGCAAGACAAAACACGACTTTTAAAATGAAAGATGTTAAGCTACTGTTTGATCAAGCCATTACGGAAGCGACACCAGAGAATTGGTGAAAAGCAGTCCAGCATGTAATTAAGCAAGAGGACAAAATGTGGGATCTTGACAACCTCATCGATCGGACAGTCGATCCTTTAATTATAATGTCAAGAGGTAATGACAGTTCGTCAGATGACGAAGAAGACTACAATCTATTATAATTTAAAATTGTTATACACTGTTCAAAAAGTGCCAGATCCAAAAGTGACATTTTCAACTGTTTTACTCTACATATTATGTTCAATAAATTTGTGAAAAAATATATTATTCCATTTAAACAAAAGTAACTTTCTAAAATAAAATAGCATTTAAGTACATTAATTATAAGGTAAAAAACAAGTCCCAGTTGCACGCCTTTGGCGAACCGTTTTCAATGTTTATCAGTGGGTAACAATGGGCAAAACTCATAAATTGACCCAAAACCGGGTGGCACTACCTGCAATGAACGAAAAGAAAGAATTTTACATTGAAACTAATACCCAACTAAGGTAGTGGCATAAAATATTGGTGGATCACCAGGTACCACTTTTGCATACCTGATGAGGTTTTATTGCTCTACACACTTTTGAAATAGAGTATAAAAAACTTTTTTTTTTTTAAATTATTTAACGTTATTATTTTACGTCATTATATTTTGTTATCTAAAAAAAGGGGTTATGTTCACACAGTTGTATCTTAGCGCCTATAGCACCTAGATAAATCAAACAAAAGCCAATCTTTTGTTTATTAGATTTTTTTGTAGGATCTCAATTTTCCGAGATATTTAAGAAATACTGAAGAAAAGCGTGTATTTTTTTCTGTAAACTAATCCATTTTTATTTTTAAAAAAATGTATATCCCCTTTTACTCCTGCAGCCATCTACGCAACATATCGCCGGCATTTTTAAAGTACAAAATTTCCGCACAACGCTATTATAGTTCTAATATTGAAGACGCCCCCGTATAACGCAGTCGCCACCGGGCCGCAAAAAAGAGTAGCATCAGAAAGCGAGTGAGAAAGGCAATATTTTGGGCGGCGCTTAGAGTGATCCTTCTATTCTAGTTTATGTTCGGTGTCCCTAGATAGATAATATTATTGGCTAGGTAATAAGTCGCTAATAACTCATGATTAAGCTTGTAAGACATATAGTTTGCAAAAAGAAAAAACCCGAGTAAAAGAGTTCATCAGCATTAATGGGTTTTAATTTAGATTCTAAACGCAGATTGTTAGTGTGAATTTATTTAGTCCTTTGCCTAAAAGTAAGCGAGTGTAGTTTTTTTATCACACATGTATTTAATACATTCAATACATTACATTCTAGAGAAGCATATTTTTTATTTTACTGGGTTTCTGAAATAATTAGATGTGATAGTGGGGTTCAATTTAGAAGTAAAAAGTTTCTCAATCTGGCTAAAAATTATAAATCTAAAATCATGTTTAATCACTTAATGTTACTAGAATGAGTAAATTAAAATCAATAACAGCTTTTGCATCTGAAAATCATAGAGTTTGGGATGAGAATCTTGCAACTTCGGCTTATGCAATTAATGCAGCAATGAGGTTATTAGGAAGACACCTTATTTTATTAATTGTGGTACAGTAAATTAGATTACATGCCTTAGAATTTTGCATGCAGGGTAGGGAAATTAACCAAAATATTGTGGTAGATCAGCCTTCATTTATCTATATTTATTAACTTAAGAAAATGCAGAGAAAATCTAAAGGAAATTGACATGTTCAAGATCTCAAGCCTTATTATGATGTTAATGGTGGACCTTAAATTATGTCTTTAATCTTCTTAATGTCGTACATGTTGCTTGACAGACCTGTCAAAGTCGTAAAGTGACTTTGGGATCATTGTCGTGTCTGCGCCATTTGGAATACTGTGAGGGTATTACATATTCGTTCGTATGCCTCCTAGGCATTTAAAATAATATTCTAGATCTTCCAGGGATTTAAAGTAAATATAAGATATGTCCATATTTTTGGAATAATTTTGAAGTCATTTTTCAAGAGTTTTTCTGGCTGCTGCAAATGATTGTTGGCAAAAATAAATTTTTGAATCGAATAAATTTTTATACTTCTACAATCTTCGATTAAGAAAAATATGAGTTTCCTTTAGTTTGTTTTCAGATTTGCAAGGGTAAAAGTATGTTTTAAGAGTCAATATTGCCTTACAATACCTTTTTTTAGAAGGATTTTTTTAAGAGGGAAACGATCTACAAATTTTAAAGTGAATTTAGCTATTTCTTATAAATGTTCTATGCAGCTAAATTTCATCCAATTTGAACTATAAAAGTACATTTGATTGAACTACTCTTCCTAAAAACAAAACATATTTAAAACTAGTTAGATTGGCTCTCTATAACTTTTTAAATTGCATGATTATCATACATAGAAACGTTTTTTTATCTAATGAGTATAAAAAAAAATACATTCATTGTTCTTTTGCAGGGAAAACGACACTTGGCAGTGTCTGTTATGCATGAACTTCGCCGATATCCCCGAGACAGTTTTAAGCGAAAGAAAGGACGGCGAGTTGAGCGTGCGAGAGCGAAAAATCGCCGAACGATTGGTGTTGGAGTTGTACTGCCAATACGAAACTAGCTTGCCTTTTAGGGAGATTATTGGGCCGGAGGTAAGAAATTACTTACTCATCAATAATATTAAAGGTATCTGAAAAGTAATAGCACTTAACACACACCTCAAAATGGTCTAGGGGATAAGGAAAAAAAGACGTTTTATTTGTAGACGAAAAAATGTCGTTATACCTTATCATATACTCACTGATATAAGAAGTGATACAACCAGACGGATTAATTTATTGAACTTAATATTTTGGCAATGAAGGAGTCTTACATAACCATATTTGCAAGAATTTTTATAGACAAGTAATAGGAAAAAAATTAATAAAGTGTTTGGCAACCTTGCATCTGAATACATTCCTGTATATGTCTAGGCATGCGCGATGTTTAGTTGCACCGCATTCCAACCAATTCGAACTTCATGGAATTTTGTGCCAGAATTTGTGTGGCGGGTGGTGCAAAGTGTTTAGTCTTGTTCGTCCCCATCAAATCCCACATATGCTAACGACTGCCTCTTGCAGAAAGAATGGCGTAGTATGGCGAGCAATATGGGGATGGGCGTTGTCTTGCTGAAAAAAGGAAGTGCCGACGGACCTCTAGATAAAGTAGTAAAGTAATTTGTAGGATATCATCAAAATAACACGTGGCATTCATAATACCTCTAACAAAGAGAAGGGGTGTTCGGCTACAAATAGCCCTCCAAACCATGACTCCAATAATCCTGTGGACATACCTTTCAACAGCACAGTCAATGTCACGGCGTTCTCCACGATGGCGTCTTATCTCTACAGCCATCGTGCATACCTAGACAGAATCGCGATACGTCGCTGAAGATGACATTATACCATTCTGCCTCCCAATGTTGCCGTTCTCTGCTCCAGTTCAAACGTTGATGACAGTGGTCTGCAGTCAGAGGAAGCACCAACCGTAGACGATGTGAAAAAACTTCGAAAGAATGTGATAACAGAGTGCACGCATAGTAACAGGTCTACCTTCTTCTCCAAACCATTGGTCAGCGATCTGACCTGTTATAGCAAAACTAGATGGCACAACAATATAGGCTAGATGTCTGAAGCGCCTATAATAACACTTTATGGTACACCTCGGTTGACCAGTTCGCCTTCTTCGTGTTCCTCTGCGTTCTTCTATCCATATTCGACACACACGCATTACTGTCATTGCATTACAATTAAGATAGTGATAATTTTGACATCTTGGAACTCGAGGCATTTTGTTATACTTACTAGTAAACGGACGAGCTTTTGGAAGAGGCTTCCCTCACCAAAACTAAGACATGAAATTTTAAGAATTGTAAGCAAAAACAAATTATTCCTCCTAGGTGTAACACTTCTTATGTCAGTATATTAAGGTATTCTTGTTGATAATGAATTTATTGTATTAAAGTCTTCAAGGAATATTTGGTAAACTGAAAAATGAATTCACTACAATTTTTTCTGTCAGTGTAGTGAGAATTCTGGGTTTTTAAATGACGCCGTAACGAGAAATCCGTAATGTTATCGGAACAACTAAGTGCGAGTGTGGTTTCAGAAAAAACTGATCGTGTTGGAAATTCAACAGAATCAGATATTTTAAGCAAGCATATGATAAGAATTAACCTTGAATTGTGGAATGCCATGGCAGAACTGGACATACCAAAAAAGTTAGATAATTACACAAGGAAAAGTGTCGATCTTCTTTACAATCAACAGTGGTCTTAAACAGGGAGATGCGTTATCCACACTTCTCTTCAACATCGGCAGAGCGTTGTGCGAAAAGCAAGAACACAAACGTTACTCTTTGGAAATCGGAATCCTCGTATAATGCTGGCTTTTGCTGATAATGTAGATATAGTGGGACACACAACTATCAGTGTCATAAAACTGGTAAAGCTGCAAAAGAAGTTGGAGTTTGAATAAACAGTAAAATATAATATACAGTGCATCCGTAAAGTAGCGAGTAAATTCAATAAAAATTAAACGGACTGTTTCTGGCAAAAAAAACCCGAACCCGTAGATTTTACTCGTAATATTTGGTTTAGGGTTTTTCTACATGGAAATTAAATATACAGGGTAACTCAAAAAAATATATGACGTCATCAATATGTTTTTTAAATGGAAACCACCATTTTTTAATGCAGAATCAGAAAGAACGCATTTTTTTACAAACGATATGGTACAAGTGAACAGTGGTTACACAAGCAATTTTGAACGAAAAATGATAAAATGTAAAATTAAAGAAATACCTATCTAAATTAAATGTTCGAATTGAGCACCGTTAACACTCTGACAATAACCAAGGCGATTTAAAAATTCTTTTTGAACGTTGTCATTGACAGCTGGATATAAATCTTTCAATAAAAAAAAAACTAATATAAATATTACAAATTTCCTGGCGTATTTGTTCTTTTAAATCTTCTAAACTCGCTGGTTTAGTGACATACACTTTACTTTTTAAGTATTCCCATAAAAAGTAATCTAGGGGAGTTAATCTGGCGATCTAGGTGGCCATTCAATGAACCCTCGTCTATCAATCCAACGATTTCGAAAAACTTCATCAGATAATTGCGAACGGGTAAAGTATATTGCGAACGGGAGTGTCATCAAAAAAGTAAGGTCCTAAAACTCTTCCTTCCACTATACCGCACCACACGTTGACTTTTTGAGGGTGTTGTGTATGACTGTGAACCAATGAGGGTTTTCGGACGCCCATTATCGGCAATTCTGCCTGTTCCCATGGCCGTTTAAAGTAAACGTTGCTTCGTCAGAAAATATTATCCATTTTACAAAATTATTGTTATTATTACATAATTGCTGCATTTGCTTACAACATTTTTTTCGGCGATCAAAATCATCTTCCGATAGCTCTTGAAGTAAGAATATTTTATAAGGGTGGAACTTTGCTTTTTTCAATACTTTATACACAGTAGATCGCGATAAATTAACATTAAAAGCCGTGCCTGTAATTGCGGCTTTGGGGTTATCTTAGACCGTTAACAGAACGTTAAGCTCATCTTCTTCAGTTATTGAACCCCGACCCGCTATTTGAGTATCCCGAACATGCCCTAATTCACTAAACTTTGCTTTAACTCTGCTTACCATGCTTTGGATAATAGGCGACCGATAAGAGGATAAGTTGCATTAAACAACTTAACCACCTTCTTTTGAGTACGCGACATGTCTCCGAAACCAATCATGCACAAGATTTCGATTCTTTCACGTTAGGTTAATTTTCTTATACATATTTAATATTTACATATTTCTTATTTTAATAAAGTGTAGTTACTAATAAAATGCACGATGATACTGCTTTCGCTTCTCAAAAAGAATAAACACCACTTGCAAATGTAAAAATACAAATAGTTGCACCAAAATACATTCACGTTTTGACACTGACAACAACAACTAAAAAACCAAAACACCAAGATTTCATTTATTAGATAGGGATTTCTTTAATTTTACATTTTATCATAATTTTTCGTTCAAAATTGCTTATTTAACCACTATTCATTTGTACCATATCCTTTGTAAAAAAATGCGTTCTTTCTGATTCTGCATTAAAAAATGGTGGTTTCCATTTAAAAAACATATTGATGAAGTCATATCTTTTTTTTAGTCACCCTGTATATTTAATTTCCACGTAGAAAAACCCTAAACCCAATATTAAAATCGATGGGTTCAGGAAATTTTTTTTGAAACGGTCCATTTCATTTTTATTGAATTTATCCGCTACTTTACGGATGCACTGTATATTTACAACCAGAGTAGAACAACGAGGTAGAATGGGATAAAACGTGACAATAGATCACTACATTTTTAGAGAGTTCATCAGTTTAAATATTTGGGAGCTACGATCATCTTTGACAATAATATTACACAAGAAATTAACAACAGAATACAAGGTGCCGATGCTGCTTTGCCTTGCAAAAAATAATAAAATCGGAAAGTATATTCCGCCGAAAGAGTTGCTGAACTGTAGGCAAGAGCAACAGCTACAAATTGAGCAAAACGACATTGGCAATTTAACCAGGAGCATTATTAACAACAGTTAATACAGACTTTGTCTTGTATTAACTTGTTTTTAAACTTTGTGATTGCGAATTTTCGATATTTTACTATTTTAAATTGTCATAGATTATTATATTGCAATGAATTTGTATATTTTTAATAATTTAATGTTCAGAACTATTTCTACAATAACGTCAAATCTATTTAATTACAATAAGTTTTCAAATTTTCTTTTAATTGTCTTTTACTACCTTTGTCTCCTTGATCATTTTGATGTGTGTCAAAATATTTTTTATCCTCTTATTCTTCGTCTTATCCTTAAAGTTCTGATTGTAGTGTCCTAAAAATATTCTCTGCATTCATTTATAAATTTTACTTTAAGTTCAATTTATTGTAAAGTATATTAATAAATGTATTATATTTTTTAGAATGTCGAGTACCATCAGATAATAAAAAAGCCGATAGCGTTGGACGTGATCAGGCAAAAATTGAACTGGAACACCGACAGTCACTACAAAACGATGGAGCAGCTGGTCAGGGATGTCCGGCTCATGTTTAAGAATGCTTACACTTTTAACCCAGTATGTATAACGTTTTTTATCACAATATAATCTTAAATTATTTATTTACTTCACTTTTTAAAATATATTAAATAATCAATTTCTTTTGGGATAGACAATAGACAAATATTCATTTCTTAGACTTTTTTCTAGACTTTACAAGTATTGGCTAATGTCAAATAATACTAAATAAAAACGCCGACATTCATATATTCTGCTAGAGTGTAAAAGGAATTTCTTGTTAGACTCAAATAAAGCTTTAAATGGATTAACTCTTTCAATTAGTTTCAGTTTGATAGAAAGTTTATTATATTATTTAATTGATAAGCGGCTATTTGCAACTTTGGTTAGTTCATGTTTAGGTAAGTGCAACTTCATATTAACTCTTAGGTGAGACTAAGTGTCTCTAGACAAGAAAGAATCCAAAGTTCGATCCAACAAGATAGTTTAAATAAAATAGTCACGTTTTATTGCGAAAGAAAAAACGAAATTATGGTTTTTTTCATAAAACCTTTTATTTAAATGTCTGTGAGATAAGTGGAGCTACTAACACTCCAACAATAAATGATGATAAACGCATAGCGATAGCTGCCTCTCCGAGGCAGATAGTGAGGAATGTTCGTGAAATTACAACATAGATGATACTGATTCATGTGAACATGTCGGATTATCTGATAAAGAAGTAGATTAATTGCAAATATTTTTTTGTAAAACCAGAGTTTACAAAGAGTTTAGTTTTTGAGTTAGCAATTTTAGATTAATAAATTGGCAAAGTTTTATTGTAAGTTACTAATTTAATTTATTTAATCAATTACATATTAATTTAAAATTATTATGAGATGTAATATGCTTATAATATGCATACAATGGACATAATCTGTCTGTGTGTATGCACATTCAGCTCATCAATAATAGTTCATAATGAACTTCAACCTAACACTAATAATAGTAACATATACCTGCTTAAATAATATTATTAAATTCACAAATATTAAATTGACTAAATGCTAATTAGTTATAATTTAATGGAAGTTAATGGCACGCTTGATGGAATTTATGTTATCTTTAATCCATTAGTGCAATTTTTTCTTTACACTATAATATTTTTTGTTTTTAAATTGTTCCGGCAATATATTTAATAATTTGGGAGCTATATATGTTAGACATTTTCGAGTTACACTAAATTGATGTTGATGTGTATTTGCTCTAGTATTAACATTATGACTAATAAAATTTTTAAAAAGGTTACTACAAATTGAGAATCTAAGTACATTTTTAATATAAAGTTGGGTAACAGTAAATATTCCCGATTGTTCAAATAAAAGGTTGGAGGGAAACAGTCTGGATTTAAATAAAATAAGTTTTAAAAGATCTTTCTGTATAATATTAATATTCTTTAAAGCTTTATTGTAGGCAGCACCCCCACATATTATACCATAGCTTAGGCATAATTCAGCTAGTGCTTTGTATCCATTTATTTTTTTTTTTACTGAGTATATTATGTAACTCATAAAATTTATATATTAATTTTTTTAGTTTGTTTTGAACATAATCACTATGATGCTGCCATTTTAAACAGTTGTCAAAATAAACACCTAAGTATTTAAATTTATAATGGTTGATTGGATGCTGCCAGAACAAGTACAGTCAATATTCATTTTACAATCTGGAGTATAAATCCTAAGAACATGCTTGCTTGGTAATCCCACTATACGCATTGAAAAACACCTAAAGTTAGATTTTTTGACATTTACTGTCAGTGAGTTAATATCATAGTTATATTGTTTATATGAGTTAATAAAGTAATATTAGTAATCTTCTTTATGTGTCTATATTTATGCATGCTTTTATTTGCATTTATTGGTAAAAATTAAGTTCTGTTATTTTTTTATGTCTAATATTTTTTATAAATGTTAATTCATTTTGCTCAAAATCCTCGCAGTTTACAGTTTTATTTATATTTTATAACTAACTCATTTATATAATCTTTATTTATAACAGAGCGTTGTTTTTGTCACAAAAAAGTACTCGTCCTTTTACATTATTAATTAATATACCTATAACTTTATAAAATTATAATAACTTTATTTGGTTTGATTGTTTTTTTTATGTATTTTAATAGGCATACGTTTATTTAACTCAGTGAGGCTAAATATATCTCTTTCTATACCCAACTAGCAATTTTAGTTACGGCTACAACATTTGACTATATTACTTTATTCAAGTAATAAATTGGTAAATGGTACCAAAAAAATATCTTATAAGTTTAAATAACTGCCAAGTAAAAAATAGTAGTAAGAAATACGTAATATTAACTTAATACTTGACTATATAGTAATTATTACTTTGCGGTAACTCTGATGGTAGCTGATACCGCTTAGCGACCTGACCTTTACAACGTCGTTACTATAAAGTAGAAAATATTGGTCGGTGGGACGATTAAATGGGAACTTTTAAGTAAGCGCGATTACAAAGTTAAATTTCAAGTTCTTGCGACTACATAGGAACATCAAAATATTACCTCGCAGTAATACACTTTGAAGTAATATTATCAGTAACAAGACCGAAATAGTTACCCTTATTTCTTCTTTAAAGTAATATTTACCACCTTGGCTAATAAAGCAAATTACCTTTAAGTAATTATTTCTACTATGCAGTAAAATATACTTTATAGTAGCATTTTTTTGAAATAATTTACTTATTCCTAAGTCATTTTTACTTTGAAGTCACAAAAGAAATTTCTTGGTAACTCTAACAACAATTCGCCATATTTTTTTAAATTATTTGACTCCATTTTGTGAAAAGGTATTGCACGATTTTATGAATTTGCTAAAATCGGAATACTTTTACATTTTATGCAAATTTTTTTAAATTATAGACTTCTTATATTCATAGGAGTAAAGAGGAGTGAAAAAAATTATCTACCTTCTTTAAAAAATTAAATTTAAATATTTAGACTTTGTATAATATTTTTTTGTTAAAAGTCATTATTTTAATGTGGCGTTCTTTATTTTCGCCCTATATTGCCTATGTTTAACAGTAAAATTTGCGTCGTTTACATTTTTCCACTCCGGTAAGCGATAATATCAGCTATATTAAATACAATATGAAGTAGATTAACCGCGATACAACGCCATCACTTAGAATAAAGACGGACCATAAAAAATTATTTGTGTTGACAAAGAAAGAGAATCAAAATGTTTGCATAATATTGTCCCAGTAACTTCTTAGTAACTAGCACTGCACAATTACTACTTTATGACATCCCAAAAACCACTATGGGACGTTAAAAAGAAGTTCCCGGGACGATAGAATTACGTATTTGCTACAGCAAAATCATTCCCAATTTTGGTAAAAAAGTGGTAACAGAACGGTGCCTAAAAGTATTCTTTATAGTCGCGATTACGTAGCTGTTGCCAAAAATGCTCGTTGGGTATCTAGCTCATTAAGCACTAGGCTGTGCTTATTACAAATCCACCCCATTTGGTTAACCGCGCAGGTTAAAATTTTAGATAACTTTTCAGACTTGCCATTTTATGTTGATATGATTCGTCATCCACAACTTTAACTAAGATGGTAACAAAAAATGTATTGAATAAGAACTATCCTAGAATGATGGCCTAAGGCACACCACTAATAACTGGAAGTAACTTGAGGCAATAGAAATATTGCCACTTTTTAAGGTTGTTTTTCTATTTCTACCAGTTAAATTTTACTAATTTACTTGTGGGCCAAATCATACATACTATAATCATAAAATTTAACCAATATCAGGTCTATATTTATTACATTGAACGCCCTTTTTACTGCATCCTAAGTGAGGCGACCCGTCCTGAATCCAAATTGATATTTTTGAAAAATGTTCTTTGTATAAAAGGAAATTCCAAACGTTTCTAGAAACACTTCCAAAATTTTTTGAAAATATTTTTGATAAAAGTTATATTCCACGATAATTAGACAATAACTTCGTATCATTCCTTTTTTGAAGCTAAGATCCTTGGAAATATAAATTGCAACGCCTCCACCTCTCATAAGTTCCAAAAACATAGCTCGCAATAAGTAATTTTATATCTACATAGAAAGCTTGTGATTCATTTGTATTACACCAGTAGATATTTTAAATGGTATTATTTTATATCTGAAGCTTCGAATATTAATATGGCGAACTAATAGTTGATGAAGATTAAGATCCGTTTTTTGGAAAATATATCTATTAATACAAAATTGATGGTAACAACACATTGATTTATGTGTTGCAACAGAATTGAGACAATAAAAGATCTTCCCGTTTTGTATCATGTAATTTTTAATAGATTTGTTAGTCCTGTTGCAGACGTATTAGGATGGAGCCTATTAATATGCAGGTACCCAAGTTTAGGCCAAGTCATCGTTTGACTGCTTTTTCAACGGCGGTCCTTACTTGGTGGTTTGATCCCATGCATCTTTTTATTTTTGTTCCTTTAATATTTTTTTACATAGTCGGATAAGGCTATACATTCTGGTATCTACAGTGTGTAATTTGCAATTGAATCGAAAGATTTATTTTTTTTTTATACGATGTTTATTCACATACTTTTTATGCTCGACAAAATTTAGTTGTGTATCTTTTCCCGATATTTCCTTTTTGCTTCCTTGTACTTTCCTTATTTTTATCCAATTGCCCTGGTATCTATGCTGGATTAAGAATGTTAGAAAAAAGTACCTGAGCAGAAAAATGTTGACGGCGAGCCTAGTTGTCATTACCGCGCGCACGAGTTCTCGATGTACTGCTACTACTGCTTTTACGGCTGCTAATTTTTATGTGCTAAGGGTCCGACCCATTTTATCCTCCTTTAAACTAACTTATGGGTAAGTCAGTAAGTAGATAATAACTTATTACTTTATTCTTTATACATTTACCGCTCAATATAAATACTGAGGACTGGCTCAGGGTACAAAGAAAGGCTGAAGTACTAAAATCCAATACAGTCTCCTTCTCCTCCTCAAATACAGTCCATTTACCTCATTAGACCTGTTCATAAGATCTCTAAATTATTACACTTGGGATAGCGTAATTTAAATAAAAGCTTGAAAGGGATTATGAAAGTAAACATTTTAAGGAAAATTATTATTTTCATTAAAATGCTTACATTTTCTGTTATTATTATTATTGAATTTTTGATCTGTTCCTGTAAACTGTCAATTTTGTATCTTTAGAAAGGTCTTCTATTTTTATCCCTCCTCCCCGAAATATTTAATTAATAATAATAATAATAATTTTTATTTGCGAAAAAAAAGTGGAAGGTTACAAACATTGATTGATTTGTCTTTTGACATTTCTACACATTATTAAATTTTTTTGCAGGTGGACTCGCAAATCTACGCGGACGCAAAAACCCTCGAGAAGTTCTTCGATGAGCAACTGGAGAAATTCCTGCCGGACTACGCGTACGAGACGTTCGAGGGCGAGGGTGAGGTGGGCGAGGCGCAACCTCCCCCCGCCAAAAAGTATCGGAGGGTGGTGACCGACTGACAAATAGTTCATGGGGCGAATAACACCGTTTACTTCTCCCTGTGAACTAAAATAAAATCGTTTATCAGTGTGTTTTCTTGTAAATAATCGCGTGGTGAACAGTGACGGGACGAGATTTGAGTATTTTCTTTTTTTTGTCTTTTACGAAACGTATACGGACTATTTTGGATCTGGAACTAGTTTGTGACACTTTTTTTTTAGATTTTAAGATATCTCGCTATTATTTTTGAGGTTTTTTTTAGTAGGCGTTTATCGATATTAAGTGGCGCGTTTGGACTGCTTTTTTACTTGCAGCCTCTGTGTATTTCAGATTATGGTGTTTTAGAGTACATATTCAAACAAATTTTAGATCTAAGAGATTGTCATGTCATTTTTTTTAATGTGAAACGCGATTGCGACTATAGAGATTTGATAGTTTATTTTTTATAGGTGATGCATATGGCATACGAACATAATCGAAAAAGTCCTTAACGGTGGGTCTAAGATCCATTTTACACGGTAAAGAATTTTTTTTATTAAATAAATAATTTATGCGATACTCATGTGCATATGATTTTATGCGTTAATTATCAATTAATTTATTAAGGGGTCTAGTTCCAAAGTGTACAACCTCCAGTTTTCTAAAAAAATTATATTAGAATATTTGTTTGGGCTGTGGACCTTGATCTGAAAACAATGCTCTTTAATTCAAATATTCCTTTTTATTTGTAAGCGTTTTCCAAATTTAATCCAAAGTTAAAAATATCTATAGCATAAACTTTAGGGAATCAACAGAAAAATTTAGGTTGTTAGAATATACAATTAAGCTTTAAGACTGCATTCTTCTTTTCTTGTTTTACATTAAGTGTTTTTAGTTCTTCCTTCTCGAATTGCATCTTCCAAAAAATACAATTAGTAGAAGTTTAATCTAGGGTTAGTTTCCCACTTTTGTCCATAGTGTGTCATAATAAGGAGAACTTTTTTTGCTTACTGTGTTTGTTGATGATGGATGAATCCATGCTAAGAAGGTTTTTACCTTTCTTTGAAACAGATTTTCCCATTCCATGATCTGATTTATAGTTTGGTTCTCCATGGACAACTGCCACCCCAATTGAGTTCATCATCCTTCTCATTTTGGAAAAAGCAAAATGGCACTGTTCTGATGACTTTGGCAGTTTGTTCCGTCCAGTCTTTAATTTGACCATTTTCTTCAACCTTTACCACAATTCCATACTGCAAAAAGATATTTAAGTATTCCTCTGGCTCTTAAATGATTTCACATCCATTACACATCAACTAGTGTGAATATTAGTCCAGTGGTTGAAACCTTTGGTGTGACATTCGAATGGCAACAGTTTTACCACTAACCAACAATCTTTATTTTACTCTCGACACGTGTTACGCTAACGATGCATCTTCGGGAAAAGATTAAAACTATTTTCCCGAAAGAGTTTAAGAAGTGATGGCTGAAGAAGGAAATTTCAATAGATCCTTTGCTGTATTTATTTTCTGCCCAACAAAAATTTATATTTGTTAAAGGACTAAGTTTGCTTTTTAAAGTGCCCCAAACAACAGTAAAATTGTATATCTACAACTGTCGAGAGTGGTACACCTGTGGATCAGGAATTTTGGGAACTATCTGGTTCTGTTGACAATTAGAGTGGAAAACTTTTTTTTTTTTTGTAGCTTTTATATTTGCGTCAATGCAACTTTTAATTTTTTTCGTTAATAGTAGGCACGTAGAATACCAATCCAAAACCCAAATTATATTGAATTTTGAAAACATGTAAATTAACTCTTTTTTTGATTGATTCTTCGTTTTCATTATGATACATGATTCACATTTTTGTAATGCATACATTATAATCAAGATACAACATTACACTACGTTTCCCGCAGAAACAGCTTTACATTTATAAATAAAGAATAAGGACATTTTAGAAATTAAAGATGATTTTGTGAATTTAGAGCAATTGATATGTTGTTCAATGTATGCAAAGCCATATTTTTCTCCTGCGGGACATTCTGAGCGTAAAAATTAAAATTGAGCATCTTAAAAGAAACGATATTATTGTTTAAAACATAGGGTAGAGTGCTTCAAGAGTTAATCAGGTAAAAAATCCAAACGAATTGCGTTGAAAATATATATTTTTTTATTTATGACTGTTGATACTTAAACAACAAAATAAGGTATAATTCGCAAACTAAACATCAGTACTTCAACAGAAAAAATTAAACTTAAAAAAAGTGATTTTGCGCACTCTTATAAACCCGCTTTTTAAGAGTACGCATTTAGTATTGTAAGAGTACGCACGCAATTTAATGAACATAGGTCACATGTATAAGATCCAGAACCCTCGTAGGCACTGCATTTTTCATGCCACCATTCAGCACACAATATGCACTCAATCCAGTCTTCTGTAACAGGTTCTTTAAATGTTTCGTTACACCCTGGACCGCTCCACATTTTCTTATGAGGCGGTGATTTTGGCTTCTTCAACACAGCTTTTCCATTTTTCGGTGTCTTCTTTGCCTGTCTGAGGTTCACAGCGCATTTTCTTTTTAAACTCTCTTCCGAAAGCTCTTGTGGTGGTGGTAGGTTATCGCCCATATCTAGTTTGACTATGGGTTTCGGTTTTTTTTTCTCTTTTTCTTCAATTAGTTGGTCCTTATATGGGGAGCTGGTGATAATTTCCGACTTTTTGCTTCTGCGACTTGTTGACCTGAACGTAATTGATTTGGGTAATGGAGAAATTGTTGTTAATTTAATATAAGTTGATGATGTTCTAGGAGTGTTCGATAAATCAAATGTTTTGGTTTCTGGCGCTACAGCAACTGTTTGTTCCAAAGTTGAAATTATTGCAGATGTGTTGGAAACCAGCTCTGTAGGCTGAGGTGAATTTTTCTTAGTAGTGGAACTCTCAAGAACAACAGTTGGACTGTCAAGAACTTTGGAAGCATTTTTAGAGGCTAATTCAGAGATTTGATGAGGTTGAATATTGATTTTAGATGTTGAGTTATCAGCGTCTTTTAACTGAATGTTTGGCGCTTCTACTTGCGTAGCTACTGTAGCTGTAGCAGAATTTTCTCGTTCTGTGACTAAAGTGGCCATGAAGTCAGCTTCGGTAAATATATCATCATTAAAGGGACATATCCCTGTCGCTTTAAAACCTTCAATCGCATTCATTAAAGTAGCAGCTTTAAAATATGCAGGTGCAAATATTGAAGCAATTTGGTAGACCGTAATTACCCGCCCTGGATGGTTCGTCAACCATTTTTCACACTCGTTGGAATAAAACTTTTTTAACGGGCTAAAAAAACATCGTTCAAGTGGCTGCATACGGTGGCTACTATGAGGAGGAAGTGTTAATGCGATAATGTTATATTGTCGAAAAAAATCAACTGCTGCAATAGAACAATGGGAAGTGTGGTTATCCATTATCATTAGTACTGGTTGTTCCTTTGTTGGCTTAGCATGATCTCGAAAATGTGTGGCATAATCAACAAACAAATCCTGATTGATGAAACTACTATCAGATACCATTCCAATTGAAGATGGCGGAGCTCCGTTTTCCGTCCAAAAATTCTGCCTTCATTCTTTTATGTGGATATATAAATGCGAGAGGAATAAATTGTCCACTAGCACTCATTGCACATACAACAGTAACATTGGTTCCCCGTTCTGTGCTTGATATTTTATTGACACACCTTTTTCCTTTTGTAGAGAAAACTTTAGGGGGTTTTGCATGTGGCGGAAATTTATATTTGTTCATTAACTCCGAGAGGTTTAAAACCGCTCACACTGTGGTTTATTAAACCCAACAGCCCTGGCGACGCTTGTAGCGGTGGGTTGCCTTAATGTAACATCTTTGTGCCGTTTTAAAAATCCACGCAGCCAGCCCTTGCCTGCCATTTTTGAACGTGCCATGTTAAAACGACGTTTTAATTTGTTCTTTTCAGCGAACTCAAATGCTAGACTTCTTAGAGCTCTAGAAGTTAACCCGTAAAACATGTTGTTCAAACACAACTCTTCTTCCATTTCTGGTGTTAAGGTAATGTCAAATCTTCCCAGTTTTGTAGCTACGGTTGTCCTTTTTGGCCTTTTTCTTAACGTGCTTTCCGCCATCCCTAAGGATTTTGCCACGCTTCTTTTACTTTCTCCATTTTCAATCCTCTGTCTTGCTGCCTCCATAACCGCCGGTGACCATAAAGCACGTTGAGAACATCGTTTTCTGCCAGACATGCTGAAACACAAGAAAAAATACGTTTAATCCGTTAGAACAAAAAACCTGGTTTGTAAGAGTGCGCGCGTACTCTTACAATATTAATGATTGCGCACTCTTACAAAACGAGCATGTTTTAAAAAGCGCCAGTGCTGCCTCCATATTGGTTCGAAATTGTAAACAACGGTATGATTTATACGATTCTTCAAGGTTTATTGTAAGCATGACAAAATATGACCGCGAAATTCTTGAAAACTACAGTTGTATACAATTTCCAAAATGTCAAAATATAATAACAAAATAGATAAAATTCCCTCAACTTACCTAATAACGTTATTATCGCTGTTTATTTGCTTAGAATGCACAATAAACATGCAGACACTCCTCTTAATCAGTACGAACTAACACCTTGTTGTTGTCGACGACGTGCTCCAAAAATCGACGAGTGCGCACTCTTAGAGCACTTTACCCTAATGGGCCAATGCCACAGAATAAATTGCACTACAAGTCCGCGCTACCTTAAATGCAAAGGAAATCAACTATACACTCAATGTGATAAAGATAGGAACTGTGTGCTGTGGCTGTGTGCTGCAACTGTGAGAGTGCTCACCTTGCTTTAAATGCTCCAAAAACCCTAATTTCTTAAAAATGCTCAAGAAACAAAATCACGACATAAAATCTTTTGCTTAGGTGATGCATAATAGTGCACCAAATTAAACTACAGCTCGGAGTGTCGAGCAGGTAAGAACCCTAATGATATAACTAGTTATATAACCATATAAGTAGCGATACTTCTATTACAACTAGTCCTAATAATTCTGTTTTGCAATTGTAAGCAATGTCTGATAATAAACTAGGTCAGGCGTGAATTTGAGAAGTTAAAATTGCCTCTCGATAATTAGTTGGATTTCACAATATTTTTTTCTAAACAAAAGACAGGATTTATTGAATTTATCCACAATAATATAGATATTGCATTAATTCAGGACTTGCTTTAATGACACCGTACACTAAATTAAAAATTCCTTATTACATTGTAGATAGAAATGATAGACCTAATAACGTGGGGAGAGATACAGCAATAATTGTAAAAAGAAATATACCATGTAAATAAGTAAATCCGCAAAATACAGACCTGGAGAGCTTGAAACACTGTCACAAATCACCTCATCATTATGTGCACATTAAGTCGATTGACACCCTATCAGAAAAAGGCATTTCAACCATAGCTGCCAGGTATTGGAATGAAGAAAGTAGAACCTGCAGGCAGGAGATGGCACGCGGTAATAAATTGAAATATGTGGATAATAATATTTTAGAATGGTTACGCCCCCATCCTAATAACAACAATTAAAAGAGACTTCGCCCCCTTTAAAATTGATCACAAACTGGCTCAACTTCAAAACTCTATTATTGCAAAGTCTTTTAATCCAATTCCTCAAAACACACTTGAAAATTATACTCTTTTAGAAAAAAGTAATATACACAAAGTACCATGCAAATTCCTTTAACAAATGCCCATTTTCTAGCTTTTTCTTAGATTATCAAGAAACCAGGGATAGACTTAAAAAACAAGCTAGATTTATACAAGACCCACGCATTAAAAAGACAACGAATAATCTTAATAATCGCATTCAAGATGAGGTGTATGAGTTAAGAAACCTGGAATGGAATAACCTTAGAAAGTCCAAATGAGGGAGATAAGATTGGCTTCTGGAGGGTCTTAAAGAAACTGAAAGGCAGAACAAAAACGGAAATCCCATCCGGAATAGAGGAAAAGTGCGACAAAGCATACACAAACTTGGAAAAATCAATTCAACCTTCATAATATAGAAGATTCCCCAGCGCTTCTAAATAATATTAACAGAACAAACAACTTTATAAAACATTTAAAACCAGCGGATATACCAAGATTTAGCAAATTGCCATAAATGAAATCAGAGACTTAATAAAAAGAAAAAATCAAACGAACCAAATTTTATAGACCTATAAACAAACTCGTTGGGATATATTCTAGAGACCGCGTTGTTTACGAGGCTGTGGAAGGAGCTAGATAAGTTGGAAATTATTCCAAAGGAACAATGCAGTTTTGTGAGAGAATTGACGACATAGTTTCAGCTCGCAAGGCTGCAGCAGGAGTTAGTGGATACATTCATACATACATTTTAATCAAAAGTACTCATGCGCCATCGTCGCACTAGACATCGATGTGTTTAACAAGCTTTTTCGAAAAAGCTTTCGATAGTGTGGCGTTTTGTGGCACGCGCTGATTACAAAATATATAAATTTGTGTCTCTTTCAAAGCGATTAAATTTATATACAGTTGTTTAAAAGACAGAAAATTTCCTGTTGTGAAACAATGAACTAGGAGAGCGGGTGTGCATTGTGTCGCAAGGCTCACCGCTTTTACCCGTTTTTTTTTTAATATCGGAGAATATGCAAAAAAAATTTGCATATTTGCAACTTGCAAGGACAATGACCAATTACTAAAATAAAACTGCCCTTACCTTAACAAAAAGAGCAAACTGTCCCTGAACAACAAATTGCTCTTCTAAAAACAAGTCATAGGGCCGAAACTGATGGATCGCCGCAGGTAAAGTTTAAATAAATCTAACATCAAAAAGTTACAAGTCTTTCAAATTAAAGTATTAAGGCTAATTGAGAGAATGAGAGTTAGATTAAATTAGACGCTATACAGCAGTTTCTAGCTAAATATCTAGCTATATGTAAAATGTTGTAATTTGTGGCTCAAAAGCGATAACAAACAGTCTCTAAATAACGCCCTAGTATATCAAATAGGTCGACGGAGGACAGAACGTTGAACATACTTCCTGTGGGGCGAAGCCGAAAAACCAGTCGTATCTTCTTTTCCCTTTATAAATTATACCTAAGAAAAGAGAATCCTTTTCTTTCACTACCCCCTTACGCACTCAGATGCCTTCTAAAAAGAAAATGGTTGACCAGAGGAGTTAGCTGACACGGAAGGTGCAATCAAAATTCCTGTAAGAACACAATTAACTAGCCCGGAAGATAGCATGATGATCATAAATGAATGGAAAACGCTTTTGCCCTTAAGTCATCTTCAGTGCCAATTGCCAATGGACTATATGACATTTTTTTCTCTTGGCGTTCGATGGCAACAAAGCTTCAAAAATATGCATGTAGTCCATTGACAATTGGCGCTGAAGAAAGCAGAAAGCGCTTTACCTGCATTGAACAATATATCAATTGTTTTAAATACAGAAAATCATCTTCCTTCAGTTCATAACAGATTTTTTTTATTTTTTGTTGCGATATTTTGCAGAAGCACATCCACCATTATCCTTGCATTTCTTTGCCGACGACAGTTTTAAAACAGTTTTTTGGTGTTAATTCTTTTTGAAATTCCCAAAAAAGGTCATAAAATAATTTTTACGAACTGGAATTAGTTTTTTTCGTGGCTCAGAATATAAAGCTGAATTTAAAATTCTTGCCCACGGTGTGTGGGCAAGTATTTTGTGGACTCTTCCGATTTACGGGCATACTTGCAATATTTTAACATAAAATTGTCTTGATAGGTTTCTTGTTTAACTTCGTACAACCTGTTGTGGAAGGTCTTCATCTCGGCCATTGTAAGTGAAACACATTGGAATACAGAATCAGAATATGTTTTGTAGCCACAACTTAAATAAGCCGGAAGAAAATATAGCGAATACCTATTTAAAAGTAGGTATCTTGTAGAAATTTGATCTAATAAATCCTATAGCTTAACTCGCCTAAGGCGTTTTCCTTTTTACCGATCTGTAAGATTTCTTCTGTTTCGAGCCTTTTTCTCACTAAGTGTCACGTAAGTTTCCATGTTTGCAATTTTATAAATCAAACAATTTAACGCGAAAAAATTCGATATAAATGACACAAATTTTAAAATTGCTATATTTGATTTGCATTGAAGAATGTACGTTTTGCCTTAATTGACAACTGCGGAGTTTGTACGATTTGGAAGTAAATTGCTAATGAAGATTATACATTACGGAACTAAGTCGAATCTTAAACGTTAAATACGTAAAAGTTTTATAGTTTTGGTACTAAATAACAATTGTCTCTAATTCAGGGCTAAAAATTATACGTGATGCGATATTGATCTCATTTTTATTAAAACGTGAAGATTCACATTTTTATTCACTCTTGCAACTAGACCCCTCAGAAGATCTCAAAATTGACAATTATTTTTGTTTTTAAAAGTTTTTGGTTATTATTTATAAAGAAGTTCCTACTTATTACCTATAAATTTATATTTATTTTGATTACAAGAACTTTGTCAAATTCAAGTGAGTTACAAGAAACTAAATATAAATAATATATTATTGGGTATACTGTCAGTCCCTAAAACTGCAAAAGTTGTCAGTCATAAAAAGAAAAAATAAAAATATGAAATTAATATCCGAAACAGTCAGATAAAAGAATTAAAAAAAGTCCTTTGTTCAAAGTTATTAAGTGAGAGAAACATAATTTAAAGAATGGCTTATGAAAAGTAAGAAAGGACCTGAACATACTGCTACTGAAAAGCGTGCAACAAGGATTTTGTTTATGGTTAGTTAGAAATTGAAAAAAAAATAAATGGAAAGGGAAAAGAACTTGAATAATGCAAAAGTAGAAAACTTTAATAAGTATGCCAACTTGGCAGCAAAAACTTAAGGAGGCAGAGACTGTAAATAGTTAGTGGACATAACAAAAAATGCAGTAGATATATTTTAAGGCTTTTTGCAAGTACCTTCATAAAGTGCTGATGCACTTTATGCATTTGCATGTCAATTTCTTATAGACAACAATGTTCCCTATGAAGAAAATACAGCGAGAGATTTTACAAGTTTGTGATTTAATAGCGAATAGATGGATTCCAATTACCACCAATGGGAATTTGCTCTCGAGTTTTTCATTTTTTTTAAAAAGGTATATAGCTTTACTTACAGGAGTTGAAATCTCAAGTATCACATATCATTTTCTGCTTCGAGCTCATTCTCCTAATCCTTTTCGATTTGGTTCAACAACTTTCAAAAAAATCCTGGACAGTTAAGTTTAGTATATGTACGAAGCATAAAAAATGTTTATTTTTTAAGTCAAAACTGGAAACTACAGTTTCCAAAGAATGCATCACTGTAAAATTAACAGCCGCCTTAACAGTTATCTCACTTCAATTCAGCATTTCAAAGAGAATGTTGGCAATAGATGTAGCTTTATGGTTTCCCTCAGCAGGCACAAAATCTAAAACAATTGACTAAATTTTTCAATTTTTGTGAGTTGTAATGCCATATTATACCAATAGATGACCATCCATCAATAGTCAACAAAATTTTTGAACCACTTGCTTTCAGGCAGCTCATTACAGGACTCTTATTTTCTCATATATAGGTGTATATTTTCTTTTTAACGTATGCCATCGCGACTTTTAAGCACCCCTCCGCTAAGTCTCCCCTTCCGCCCACTATCTGTCTCTAATTAAAAAATGTGAGTATTATACAAGCTATAATAATTAATCTTAACTTACATTTTCTTTATGACTTCTGCCTATCAAATCTAAAATACTAGTACTTGCCGTTAAGTGGAAGTGTTCTGAATCAGGTGGAGAAAATTGAACCTTGCTTCGATCAGGCTCTATGTGAGGTAACATCCCATGCTGTGCTTTAAAATGTCTTTTTAATTCAGAAGTTCCGGAATTTTTCATTTTTAGGTAAACACTTTTGTTATGTTTCTGAAAATACGATATACACTTGGCTAATTTATCATTTTTATTTTTGAAGTTGGTACCTACTGCTGACTATATCATTTTGAAAAAAATTAGAGAATTTCTTTCTGTCACTAGTACTACTACTACCACTATCATGCATTGATCATTTTATATTTACTAAGCCCGTAATACTTACTACTATCTACTGTTTGTTGATAAATATTCTAAACCAGAATCGTAGTCCAATAGTTCAGCAGACGTATTGTTTACATGTCATTCATTGTTAAATAAGAGGTCTTGAAATTTATTGAGTCAAGATCTTAGAACATTGAAAGGCTAGAACTAGCGTTGCTATGGAACTATGGACAGTTTGTTTGCTTGCAACATCTCTGTTGCAATGATGCCAAATGCCTATGTAGAAATGGCAAAAAAATACTTTATAATATGATAAAATTTTGTCACTCACTTTGACAGGCACAAAATATTACTACTGTTCATCTTTAATAAAATATGAAGCATCTTATTTAATATCATATAAAAAGATACTCTATAAGGAAGTCAATATTTAAAGTAAAATGAATGCAGATTACGTATATTTGAGAAAAAGGCAACAACAGGCAGCGCTGCTCGATTACATTGTTGGTTCCACCGACACAAGAAATCTTTACCAGTGACGTCGTCAAAAAATATTTACATGATAAATATATAGTTCCCATTTTCCTACTAAAATCCAAAATGTTCCAGCAAAATTCTTTACCGCATAAAAAGGACTACGAACAACCGACCCACATACCAGGGTCATATAATTATAATATACACTTATATTAGGGTAATAAAACATACATTCTAGTATGTTCCGATACTTCCTATACTACCTTAGATAAGGTCATTATTACATTTTAAGAATATTTATTTTCACCCTATTAATTGTTAAATATTTTAAAAAAATCATGTTTTAATGATAGTTTTATATATATATAAAAAAATAGGGATGTAGTAGTTTTATGTTGTAGGGTAGCTTAGGGCGTGGTAGGGCTTTTCCTAGGACGTACTTTCCTTATTTTATTGTTATGTTTATTCTTATATTATATATTTTTGGACCGTTTTGGTTTCATTTTTAATGCAACAAATTGGGTTAGAGTATATACGTAAATTCATTAAATTAAGCGCATAAAATATAGTTTGTTGTTTTATTTAGTCGAAGAGCTGCAGAACGACATCCATGCATTGTGCACAGTGGTTGACAGTCTGACAGATGACATTTTTCCATCATGTGCAAAATCAGACATTTTGTATTAACATTAATAAAATTGCTTTTTTATAGTATACATTTTTATATTCACAAATAAAGCCCAAGACAAATTCATGAAACCAAAAAACCACTTTCATTTGACTCACTTCCAATAATAGGAACGCCCTATTCAATAATGGTACGTTAGAACTAACAAAGATAGCACGCAAAACAATAGTGAAGTGACGGTCTTTCATTTTCAAGTATTTATGTATTTTTTTTCTATATAAAGTTTTTTTAAATTTACTTTCTTTTGTAATTATAGCAAGTTTTTTAAAATACTAGAAAGACATTACTTATCCCAGCCTCAAATTACAAAGACATTAACCGTCGTTCCGTATGGGTAAAAGAGATGGTGCCATAATAGCAGCCAAATGACGATGTTTTCATTGTCAAGTAATTATATATTCATATACATAAAATGGATATTCTAAGTATTGTTAAATATGGTCAGATATTTTTTTTAAGCGAAAAGACAATAATTTGATTAAGTCCAAATTTACAAATAACAGAGATGGCGGAACAGTACTTACTAATCAGATCACAATTTTATTCATTATCAACTATTTAAATGTTCCAGGAACCTTGTATATACAGGGTTTTCCAAAGTTAGTGGACGAAACGCGAACCCTGTATTCTTTGGTCAAAAATATCCTCACTTTTTCCTATAAACATATATCGGCAAACGCCCCCCAAGGGAGCTACGCCCCTTTTAAAAAGGGGACCTTGAAGATGTTTTTTTCCACTTATTTTCGAAACGGGTAAATATAAAAATTTTAAATTTTGGTATTCTCCCAATTTTGATATGCTGAATTTAGTTGTCATTTCATAATTTTCATTATTTAGTCAGGTGCGTATCATTTAGGGGGTGAGTCTAAAAAAATACCTAAAAAAAAATTGTGTGCAAAGTTTTTGTTTTTTTTTTCTTTAAATTTTAAAAATTTGAAGCTTTTTACGTAAAAAAGTACCTCTTCGAGAAAAACGCATTTAAAAATAACGCTGCATAGTATTATTTTCACTACCAATTTTTATGAAAACTTAGTAGCAGGCTTTGGAAAAAATTGATACTGCATAATGACATTAACATTGATTAGTTGTCATTTTGCATTCAAATTGTTAATATCTTTTTAACTATGGAACACTTTTCGACCCGTGAAAAAGTAGATATTCATTTTATGTATGTTTTGCAATGGAAACGCACATGCCGCTGCACGAGAGTATCGGCGGAGGTTTCCTGCAAGAAGGCTTCCACATTGGAAAGTTTTTGTTAGAATTCATAGAAATTTACTTGAATATGGATCCTTCGAACGTGCTCGAGGGCAAGGAAGACCAATTGCAAATGATGGTTGTGGGGAAGTACTGAATTTAATTGAAGAAAACCCTCAAATATCATTGAGAACCTTAGAAGAGATTACCAATATCCGAAAGTCAAATGTAAGTAAAATTAAATATTATAAATAAATAATTAAGTACCTAATTTGTTATCCAAAAAATTAAATTTAAAGTACTTATAACTGAAAATTGAGATTGGTATAAATAGTGTTGTTATTAATTATTATCGTCGGATCGCATTAAATTCATTTCAAAATACTCTAATTACTATTATTATTATTATTTACTTTATTTACTTGGATAAGTCTTATCACAAACATCAAACACCCCAAAACAAATCCTTTTGACGACTAACTGAAATGTTTAGTGGCTTACTAAGGTTTAGGCTTATTTCCTATGCAATTTAAAATATTAAAAAATAATTTCAGATTGGAAGAATGACTAAGATGTTAGGATACCATCCTTTCCATTAAAAAAGGGTTCAGGAGTTAGAAGAAGAAGATTTTCCAGCTCGAGTAGACTTTTGTCATTGGATTTTAAATCACCCAAATCTTCGTCAAAAAATTTTGTGGTCAGATGAGGCAACTTTTTCTAGGAGTAAGGGCTTTAACAGCCGTAATACTCATTTTTGGAGCATCGAGAATCCGAAAGTAGTTCGACGAACTAACGTTCAGCATAGATTTTCCTTTAACGTATGGGCGGGTTTGATAGGAGATAAATTGATAGGCCCAATTATTTTGCCACACAGGTTACTTCAAAACAATCTCAGAGATTTACTGGACGATGTTCCCATAGAAACTCGGCTGGAAATGATTTTTCAGCACGATAAGGCACCAGCTCACTACAGCCGACAGGTGAGAAACTGGCTGGACAATAATTTTACAGGCAGATGGATAGGCCGAGGTGGTCCAATAAACTGGCCTGCACGATCGCCCGACCTTAATCCTCTGGATTATTATCTTTGGGGTAATATGTGCAATATTATTTATGCCACCGAAATTGATACTCCAGAAGAGCTTCAGAGGCGAATTCTCGCAGCTGCAGGCCAAATAAGAGAAAACCAATTTGAAATTCTTAGATCGACCCAAAACATTCAAAAAAGATCCAGGTTATGCATTCAGGAAAACGGAAACTTGTTTGAACATTTGCCTCAAATAAATTAGTATTTTTATCTGTCTGCAATTTTATTTGTCAATTTACTTTTGAAGCGTGCTATTGAGTTTTAATAAAAATTGTTATTAATAATACTATGCAGCGTTATTTTTAAATACGTTTTTCTCGAAAATGGTAATTCCTAGCGTTATTGACCAAGAGGTACTTTTTTACGTAAAAAGCTTTAAATTTTTAAAATTAAAAAAAAAAAACAAAAACTTTGCAAACAAGGCTTTTGTTTGTATCATTTAGGCTCACCCCCTAAATGATACGCACCTGACTAAATAATGAAAATTATGATATGACAACTAAATTTAGCATATCAAAATTGGGAGAATACCAAAATTTAAAATTTTTATATTTACCCGTTTCGAATATAAGTGGAAAAAACAATCTTTAAGTGCCCCCTTTAAAAGGGACGTAGCTCTCTGGGGGGGCGTTTGCCGATATATGTTTATAGGAAAAAGTGAGGTTATTTTTGACCAAAGAATACAGGGTTCGCGTTTCGTCCACTAATTTTGGGACACCCTGTAAATATTTTTAACCATACCACCGATTTTAGGCGGATAACCACAATTTATTGGTAATTATCGCGGTTATCCTTGGTTTTTACACCCTAAACAACTGCATTCACGTCACAACTTGTTTTCGTGTAGACGTTTTGGTTTAACCAGTGTTCATTGATTATAAATACTAAATAATAAACAAAAACAACTTTATTTTGTGTACTGCATTCTTATTTCTTACATAATATTCCTTTATAAACATATTTTCTAATCTCTTATATTTATTTCTTGTGTATGTCCTAGTTCCTATAATGTCTAATTTTGTTTATTTGGACATTATTTATTATTTCTATGAAATTCCGTGTTGGTTTTAAAATATTTACGGCAGTCACTTTAATCCAAAACGTAGGAAATAATTCTTGCTGTAAAGGAGAAATATATGCCTTCTAATAAAGTGCCTTCAACAGAACTTCGGCTAATGGAGTACAACGTATATAAATTCAGACTTTATTTTTATTATTTTTTTAAGGATGTTTTGCCATTTCAAATAACCATTGAACCAAAAATAAAAAACTATTAGGCAGTTGGGCATTTACCGCTAATGTTGGTGACAAATTTGACAGTAGATTGATGACGTCACTTTTTAAAAACTAACAGCACCTAAACGTTTTGGTAAATACCAATCGGAAATTGGTAAAAACCAACACGCTTTGGTCATTCGCCTAAAACCGGCTCATCTTTCCTTATAAATAACAGAGTTGGCGCCACAATAATGTGGTGGTGTGTAATTTGCTGACCAAGAATAAAAATGTGCTACCAAAGCTATTTACAGACAGAAACTATTCAAACTTAATATTTAATAGCAGTATATGTATGACAGCCTGCTACCAAAAAACAACTTGAAGTATCACCCCTCTAAGGGGTAGTTTATTCTTGACAATTTCTGATAAAAACGTGCTACCAAAGCTATTTACCGTCGAAAACTATTCGAAATCGATAACTGATGTTACTATACATATAAGTGCTTGCTACCAAACAATAATTAAAATAGTAAAATAGCACCCCTCTAAGGGGTAGTTTGTATTTGTCAATTTCTAATAAAAACGTGCTACCAAAGCTATTTACCGTCGAAAACTATTCAGAATCGATAACTGATGTTACTATATATATAAGTGCTTGCTACCAAAAAATAATTGAAATAGCACCCCTCTAAGGGGTAGTTTGTATTTGTCAATGTCTAATAAAAACGTGCTACCAACGCTATTTACCGCCGGAAACTATTCAAAATCGATAACTGATGTTACTATACATATAAGTGCTTGCTACCAAAAAATAATTGAAATAGCAACATAGGAAACTACTGCCTAAATGAAAACTTTAATCATCTATATCGAGATCCAAAAGATATAGTTTTTCCGAAGCAACATTTACCTACCTACCATAGATAAAATACCATAAATTTTTCAAAATAAAGATTTCATACCAAAACCATCTTTGGAAGACGATAGTGAATACTCAATACTAAATATACAGCTGCCAAAATGATAAGCAGCAAGGCAGCGTAACTCTCGTACCCGAAGAGCAAGTTTTTGTAATTTCCACAATAAACAATAAGAAACATATGGTGACTTTGTTTCCCCAAGAAACTTGTACCTATAAGGGAAAGAGAAACTGGCACCACATTGAGGCAGCCCGTCTGTCTGTTGGTAACATAACTAATTCTCAGAAAAATGTAAAATTATCTACAATCATCCGGAGGAACAGAGGACACAAGTACGTACCTATAATAAGAAATTATCTCTTAACACTTAACTTTGTTTATTGTTCCAGGTCAGGAAGAAAAAGAGCTCCCCAGAAGGTGACAGTGGTTGAAGCTGCTAAAGATGCTGAAATAAACTATGCAAATTCAGACAGTACTCTTGGAACTACCATCCTCATTCCAACGGTAACACCAACGGGTGTTTCTAAAAAACGTTCTTTCAAAATTTGTAAAACGCTTTTATAAGAACAAAATGAATATATTTAGAGAAGCTTCTTCCATCAGTCCCATCCCAGAAGAACGATCGATGGAGAGGCAAACATCTTTTCCCAGCGACGGTGACGAGTCAGATTTTGAGGAAATGGCTTCAGATTTGAATGTTACAAAAACATTTAAATTTGAGAATAATAAACAGTGCATAATCTATGGTAGACAGATATATCCTAAGGATTTAGAATGTCTTGTGAAAGATGAAGGAGGTGTAAACTTCAAAGACCTTTATTTGTCAGATGTGATAATTGATGTTTATTTAGCTTTTCTAGTAAACGAAAAAAAGATAAAAGCATCGGTTGATATCTTTCCAGTGGAAGGATATTTAGTTAATTTCTTAGAATCAGATAATAATAGTTTCAAGACTGCTGCAAATTATTTTCTAAAATTTGGACTTTAGGAGAAGGATATTTTATTAATTTCGGTTTGTAAAAATGAACATTTTGTTTTGATAGTGGTGCTGAAAAAGTTCAATACTATACTATTCTTAAATAGTATAAGAAGTGATATAGTATATCGCAATGAAATTTTCTTCTTCGTGGAAGTACTACAGTTCGTTCATCAACAAAAGCACAGAAGTTTATCCGAAAATTGGAATCTCTACCGGCCAACAGATTTACCTGTTCAGTATAACTCATATGACTGTGACATCATTACCAGATCTTCCAAGGTTTTAGCATACCATCAATCTCGAGAAATCAACAATTACAGAATTTACATTAAAAAAAAATTGACTGATTTATTTTACACTACAACTTCAAATTTCCGTACCTTTGCTTAGGATAAAAATATAGTAGAGAAAGGTAGAGCAGGCTTTAAAGGAAACATTATCATAAAGGAAAACAACCAACAACCTCACCTAAGCGGAAAATCTCTGACGACATCATTACAATTTCTACAGTGTGTATCAGTTAATTATTGGGATGAGGATACGGCCGGTTTCTGTCATATTGGTGCAGCCAAGTGTTCCAATATTTTTGAAGAGATGATCTTGTGTATGAAATGCTATCATTGGTACCACCACAACTGCATAGGTCTTCAACAAAAGCCCAAGCAACTTATCTGTTCAACATGCCAGGATTCATAAATATAATTAGTTTTAATACTCGCACACAGAAAAAAGTGGCCCCCTTCAACCAAGAACTTTGTTGAACTTGATAGATATTCTTTTCTAACCAGTGTAATTTACTTGAACTAGAATCATTGAGCTTGCAAAAAGAAAATCGTTGATCTTGTCATTAGTCGACCATTCTCTTCATCTATTTAAAGCTTGGTGAAAGATCGAGTTTCTTAAGATTAGCCTCCAAATATAAGTATTTCCAGAGAAGAGCATTAAAATTAAATACAAGATCTGCGCGCTTGCATAAAAAATCAGCCGAAAATTTTGAAGTCCTCGGGTCTTGAAGTAAGACCTTTGTTTCTCAACAAACTTAATTCTCAGCGGACCAATGAGATCCATCATTAGCGCGTGGGGTGCATCCACCTGATCCTCCGCCGGCCGGTGTCACCATCAGGATCAGCCATTAGTTTAGTTTAGTATCAGTGGGTAGTATGTGATTTGTGCGATAGACGAGTGTCTCCCAGCGTCTGACCGTTATTTTTTATTACCGAGATACCGAGTTTCTGCCAAATAATGTCTGAATATAAAAATTTATTATGATAATTATGATGATAATTAAAAAATTATCATCAGGATTTAAAAAAAATATATCATCATTATAAGTGAGCAATATTAATTATAGAACACTTAGAAATTTATTTTAAAAATAGGATTGATTCTCATATATTATTGTCAAATGGCAAAACAAACTAAATAAGGTATATTAATAAATATTTTAAAATATTGATTTCAGAGCAAAACATTGAGGAACATATCCTTAATTTGTTAACGGATGAAGATATAGATAGACTCACCAACAACAACATAGGTTCCAAAATAAAGCTTAAGGTGGGAATTGCTGCACTTGTGTGAAGAACAGTGAGAAGGAAAGTAAAATTATTAAGTTTTTGTTTCGTTTGAAATATAATTAAATAAATTACGTGTTCAATAAAACAATTTACCTATTTTATTTATGAATTTATTTAACATTAAATATCTAATATGCTGTGCTCTCTAGAGGTAATGGATAAATTTAATATTAATTAAATAAAACTCTTGCCCATTTTGTTGAAAGTTTTTCTATTGACATTTTCATACAGAGAGGTCAAAGAAGAGGTATTTCAGAACCACCTTATTTTTTTTCAACATTCTGTATGTTGCTATCTTTTTGGATTTTACACAAAATTATCTTTGGGAATTTGCAATCCAAAAATGTAACACATACAGGAGGGTGTTTTATTAACAAAAAATAATTTAATTCTGAAATAGCTATCTTCGGAGCACCCTGTATACAAAATTTAAGTGAGAACTTTAAACTAAAACAAAATCGACGGGTGTAAGAATTTTAAAATAACACCTTTTTTGAATGGAATATACTCATGAGCTAAAATAATTACGCTCTTGAACCAAAAACCTTATTTAACTCAAGTCAGATCACAAGTGCGTCGCCCAATTCCACATGAACTTGATACAAGAAAATTAACCAGACTGCTTGAGAACCTCCTGGCTTTAGGCCAAAAGAACTATTCTTACCCCAAGAAAAAAAGTTCTTGGGTGAAGAGACAATATAAATCAGTTTAAGAATCTTTTATCTTGACGTAAAAGTATCGGTTCTTTAGATAAATGAAGAACAGGAATTTAGGCATTGCTACTAGTACGTTGGTCTTAATTTAAGAATTTGCCAGTCAATTTTTTAAGAGAATATTTTCATATAAAGGTATTATTTCTTTCATCTAAGGTAATCTTAAGTTCCTTTGTGAAGAAAATATCGACATTTTTTTAAGAGAATATTCACTTGGACCTATCCAAAGCCGCGAAGTTCTTAATAGAAGTTCATATTCAATTCAAATAAAGTATCTATTTTTTCAGTGCATAACGAATAAAATACATGTTATACCAGGAAATGTTAATATATTATAAATTACGTACCAGAAAGTTTATATTGCGTTTATTTTACTTCTTCAAATTTTCTAATGCCCAACAACAACAACAAAAATTAAAAATCATGATTAAATAGTTCCTTAGGGCAAATAGGAAGCAAGTTTTATAGTTTAGGTAGCTAATGAAAATTGTCAAAGATAAACCATTCCCTGGTGGCGTGCAACTCCTATTATGATATTCTGGTAGAGAGCATTTATACATATTATAACAGATACCAAGTTTGAATAGTTTCCGACTGTAGGTTACTTTAGTAGCACGTTTTTAGTAATAATTGTCAAGAATAAACTACCCCTTAGAGAGGTGCTACTTCAATTATTTTTTGGTACCAGGCTGTCATACATATACTGATTTCAGATATTAAGTTTGAACAGTTTCTGTCGGTAAATAGCTTTGGTAGCACGTTTTTATTAGAAACTGACAAATACCCCTTAGAGGGGTGCTATTTCGATTATTTTTTGGTAGCAAGCACTTATATGTATAGTAACATAAGCTATTGATTTTGAATAGTTTCCGGCGGTAAATAGCTTTGGTAGCACGTTTTTATTAGAAATTGACAAATACAAACTACCCCTTAGAGGGGTGCTATTTTGATTATTTTCTGGTAGCAAACACTAATATGTATAGTAACATCATTTATCGATTTCGCATAGTTTTTGATGATAAATAGCTTTGGTAGCACATTTTGATTTTTGGTCAGCAAATTATTTTTACCCCAATAATGTCAAAGGATGATCTTTTTTATTGTAAGTTAGTTAACTATTGACAGGTCTAACACCTAAATATTCCAAGCAATATTAAATATTGTCAGAAAACAGTTATTTAACTATTACTGGAATTTAAAGTGTTGCCAAGGTTTTTGGTAAACCATAAAGATACTAATTTGAGTAAGCTCAAATTGCAGAGAACTGTATTTACCTTAAAGCTCTGTCCTTTGAAACACTAGCTACCAGGATAGTAGTAGTGAGGACGGGTTTTTCCATCAATTTTCAACCATTGATAAGATAGATGTTCTAAGAACTGTAAAATATAGACGGAATATTATTAATAGAATTTGGAGTACTGGCAAGTATTTTTGAAATTTGACTAACCTCATATTACAGAGACTTTGTAAATACCTCGTTCCTTATAAATAACAAAGATGGCGCCACATTGGTAATAAAAATACATATTTCATTATCAACTAGATAATGATATTTTGTGTGGTGCCAAATATTGTTGGATAATAGTTATTTACTGTTTCTGCAATTTGGAGTGTTACCTAGCATTTTTAAACAGAAAAGATACTAACTTGACTAACCTCAAACCACAGAGACTTTGTATATATTTTAAACGTCGTTCCCTATAAATCGCAGAGATGGCGCTACACTAATGAAGATTTTTTCACTATCAATTAGTTATAATATATTAACATAATAGATATTTCGTGGATTGCTAAATATTTTCAAATACTAGTTATTTATTACTACTGGAATTTAAAGTTTTCAAAAGGTTGTTTGTTAAACGGTACAGATACTAATTTGACTAACCGCCAATTAATTACAGAAATCTTGTATACATCTTAACCGTCGTTCCTTATAATTAATAGAGATGGCACCACAATAGTAATCAGTATTAGTCAAATGACAATTATTTTCCTCAATGTCAATCAAGTCGTTAACTATTCACAATTTGCATATTCTAAGTAGTGTAAACTATTATCGGATATTAGTTATTTATTACGACTAGTATTTGCAGTGCTGGTAAGTACTCTTGTGAGCCAAATCGACACCAATTTGACTAACCTCAAATTACAGAGAACTTTTATATATTTTAAGCGCCGTCCCTTACAAATCACAGAGATGGCGCCACACTAGTAGCCAAATGGAGATTTTTTTCATTATGAACTAGTCAGATATTGACATAATAGTAATTTTGTGAACTGCTAAATATTGTCAATACTAGTTATTTAATAATAATTGAATTGTTGGGATTTTTTGTTGGAAAAGGGTATCTGTACCGTTGCCTAACATTGTTATGCTTTAAAGACACTAACTTGACTAACCTCAAATTACAGAAATATTATATATCCTCAGTCATCGTTCTTTGCAATGGGAGAGATGGCGCCACAATAGCAGTCAAATATCGACTTTTTTCATTAAATAGTTAAAATTTATAAAAATAATTTTCTGAGTAGTAGTAGTACTTAATGGTGGGGGAACAGTGTCCGGCGGGTAGTCCTAAAAGTCCCTTTCCGCCAACCCCTCTGAGTAGTAAAAAATAATGTAGATCAACTGCTATTTTTTGTTGATTGAACATGCAGTTTTGATACGTAGTTTTGACTAATAAAAATATACTGACTTCCTCCAATTACGGAAACCACGTTTACATATTTGTGAAACATGTAAATAAGAGTGACTTCTAGAGATTACATTGATCCAGTAACCTTCTATGAATTGAATTCTGGTGTAATAGTTTGCTGAAACTTACCAAGATGGCGCCACAATTGAGACTCTGGATTTGACTAACATCATTTCGATAAACTAACCTTGACTAAAAAGATTTTCGATAAATGAATAAACGTTTCTGAAAATTTGAAAAAACATTTTCCAAACCATCATTGGTTTTAGAGCGGGTGTACAAATGTACAAACAAACTGTAAAAAAAGACAAATATGTGGTCAGGCATCTTGATAGTCTTGGCAACAATGGAGCAACTTGGCTCTTAGGTCCATCATCCTTAACCTCAATTTGTGACTTCTGTCAAATTTTGGACATTTTACTTGACGTTTCATTTTCATTCATTCTTTCCTCGAAATTTCCTAGCTTTTATACTAATTTTTTAAAAATTAAAAAAAAAACTTGATTTATGTTAATTTAGTACCTACATTTTATAAGCAAAAAGACTCTACTATGACCAGGTAAACTAATAAAATCCTTCCTACAAATTAACTTTTAAAGCCACAATAATTCCTTTCAGGGCAAGCATTGAATTGGGCAATGTAACACCACATAACATAAAACAGTTAAAAAAATTAAACAGCGTCGTTTTCCCAGTATCTTACAACGAGAAATTCTACAAGGATGTCTTAGAAGCCGGTGAACTTGCCAAATTGGCTTATTACAATGATATTGTAGTTGGAGCAGTTTGTTGTAGGATTGACACAGTAGAGAAATCAAGGAAATTGTATATTATGACTCTGGGCTGTTTGTACCCATACAGACGACTTGGTATTGGCACCTTAATGGTACAGCATATTTTAAACTATGTGGAAGAAGATGGAAATTTTGACAGCATATTCTTGTAAGTAGCTTTTCTTAATCATTGAGGTTAGGTTTGAAGGTATTCATTTAAAGGCATGTTCAAGTAAACAACAAGGTGGCCATAGATTTCTACAAAAAATTTGGCTTTGAAATAGTGGAGACCAAAGAACATTACTATAAAAGAATAGAACCTGCTGATGCGCATGTTCTGCAAAAAACACTTAGGAAACCACAACTGAATGGAAGCATAGAATAAAGTGTTAAGTTTATTATTATTTATTTTTTATATGGTTTTGTTTTTAATGCCTCATTCATGTAATAAAATATCTTCTTTCAAGTACACTCAATTTATTCAATTAAAAAACTGATCTAATATTGCCTGTAGTATTGGACTAAGCACATTACTGATCCTCTCCTGGTTGCTATCAAGGAAATCAATGAATCTTGACAAAAACACTTCTAGGAAGTCATTGATTGTTTTACTGATTGAGTCACTCCTCCATATTCCTTCAATTTTTAGCTAAAAAAAAAACATTATTATTATTCTATTGTGTTCTAGCTTTTTGTTAACAATATTAGGTGGTAATACACTAATGAGACTGTTGACTCTTGGTAAACACTTATTTTCTAACTGGTTCTATTTACAATAGAAATTTGCACCCCACAGTATTTTACAATATTACAAAAAATCACAGACTAGTCTATCATCACAGTTCATTTAAAGTGTAATGACTAGTTTATTGGTAGTAATAACTGTTATAGTGTTCTTATTTTGAAGTATCTTTTCCAACTTGCTTTTAAAGATATTTATGTTATTTTTAGACATAGTTTCCTTGATTAATGGGTTTCAGATGTATGCAACTCAGTTGGATAGAAAATTTTTTATAGCTTATTGTTTTGGTCTTTCCACAGCTGTGTTATCCTGAAGTATGTCAATGTAGCAGATTAGATCACATTAGTTAGGATTTTAAAGGCTTCTTTAAGTATGAGTAAATCAAAAATATTTACCTGCTCTGTATATTGGAGGCCACTACACTAGGATCGAATTCTTGTAATTCTACATGACATTTTTTAATACTTCAACAACCAAAATAAACTCCAATTTGGGTTTAATATATGTGGTTTACAGTTTCCTAAACATCTCCACTGAGTTCTTTGAAGAGAATTTGCTATCTTAGAATTTTTTTGTTGATGTGAGCTTCCCATTTTAGATCATTAGTTACTAACATGCCCAGATCATTCTGATAATTGTTATATCTAACTGGGCTTTCATTTACAGTAGAGTCTCGATAAAGTGAACTAATTAGGGATGATTGTGTTCATGTTTTCGAGGAGTTCATGTTACTGGATAAAGTTAATCGCATGATAAACTAACATGTATATGTACTTTGAATATATATTTTATTGGAAAATCAAACAAAAACATGTTATACAGTTAGTAATACATAGTTGAAAATGTATATGTTGTATATGTTTATACATGGTATAAAGATAAAAATATTTATTATATAGGTAAGTATATGTATGTAAGTAAGTACAATGTACATTATTTATATTTAATCTGTTGTTTTTAGAAAAAAGTTATCTAACTTTGTTTGATGGTTTGAAAGAATAGTTGCACATTCACGTAATTTGTGTAAAGACTGAATATCTTCAAAGTCTGCATTGTTTTGCTTCTGCCCATTCTAGACCTCTGTTAAATATACGAACTGCCTCAATATGAGTGACTTTATCCATAGCCTGAGAAACCTCTGGATCTTGATCCTGTCGGTTTCTGAATAATTAGACACTGCAGTACAATTCTCATCATGTTCAACGAAGTCATCTTTATTCCATTCTTCGATATCTCCATGTTTGAAATCTTGCCCTGGATCAATTTCTTCTAATAAATTGAGGTTAGTCTCTACAGTGCTTAGCAATTCTTGACGAAGAGTTGCCAAGGGTATTGTGTCTTCACGATCATCATTGCTTTGGCTTTTGAAAATATTTTTCCAACACTTTTTAATGGTTGCTGGTTCTAATTTATTTCATGCTCGTGATAAGTTTAAAATAGCATCCCTGAGGTTGTATTGTTTCATAATGACATTCATGTCCTTAGATTTATTAGCTACAACCATTGCCAAAAACATGGAGCGATAATGCAGTTTAGTCAACCCAATAACGTTTTGGTCCATAGGTTGAATTAAGGGTGTCACATTGAGAGGCATATACATAACTTGAATTAGTTCATTATCAGATAAAAGTTCCTCTACTGGGGGATGACTGGGGGCATTATCCAATAAAAGAAGTGCTTTCTCTGGAAGACCTTGTTTCTTAAGAAACTTTCTCACCTAAAATTAAAACAAACTTTTAATTTTGAAATGTATAGCTATGGCAGGAAATTTACCTCAGGAACAAAAATTTCTTTAAACCATTCCTTGAAAATTCCGGCTGTCATCCATGCAGATTGTGAGTTTTTGTAGTGTACAGGAATGTAAGAGTTCTTAAAACTTCGTGATTTTTTAGCTTTCCCTATTACCAAAGGAGTCAATTTATGTAGTCCAGTCGCATTTGTACATGCTAGAAACGTTATTCTTTCTTTGGCTGTTTTTCTTCCAGGGGCAGTTTTTTCTTCACTGGATACGTAACTCTTTCCGGGTAAAAGCTTCCAAGTTCCAGTACAAGCCGGTTTCATCGGCGTTGTACACTTATATAGTCTAATTTTAGGTCCTTGATTTTTTCTTTAAGTTTACGTAAGAATGGTGAAACCAGTTCGGGCTGTGAAGATAGTTTTTCACCAGTTATTGTTAGGAAGCGTATGCCAAATCTTTTCTTGAACTTTTGCAACCACCCCAAGCTCGCAGAAAAAGTGGAATTTTTGTCGTACAGTTTTTCGTGAAAATATTTGGTTTTCTCTTTTAAAATTAAACCACTTATTGGTGCATTCCTCTCTCGTTGTCGCAAAAACCACTTATACAAAGCTTTTTCCATTAATGGATATTCAGAAGGTCTAAGAGATTTTCGTTTACCTGGTCCAGAAAAAGTCAAGGCAAGTAATTTGGTCTTTTTTCTTCTTAATTGCACACACCGTGGATTTGGTTATTCCATACTTTTTTGCTAAAAAGGTAACTCCGCAACCTCTACTGACATCGGACAAGAGTTGGGCTTTTTTTTCCAGAGTTAAATAATTTACTTTCTTAGTAGACATCGTGCTTGTTTCGTATTGATAGGCGAACAAACACTGAATAAGACGCACATTTCATATCTCTTCAAACATGTACAAACAAGATATACAATTTGGCGGCGATATGCAAAAGCACTAAGTTAGTACTAAAGTTGCCAACAAAGGGAACATAGGAAATGCCGCTAATACGGGTAAAACGGTAAAACGATATAAATATTTTTTTGTTCACGTTATAGAGGCGAGATATTTTTGGCGTTCACGTTTTAGAATAGGCTGAATACCAATTAGGCTGTTCACGTGTGGGGATGTTCACGTTATGGGACGTTCACGTTATCGAGACTACTGTATATTAAATACATTGGCTGGGCTGTTGTTGCTTATATTGAGGGTGGTAAATATTTTTCATTCCCTAAAGGTCTGACCAGCTTAAATTTTCTTGCAGATCATTTTACAAATCAATTGCTTTGCATGTGCAAAAAACGATTTGTTAATTTTTATGTTCTGGGCAAGATCACAAATACACCAAAAATCGCAGAAGTCCCAGCACTGAGCCCTGGAGCACTCCACTCCATACACTGTCATTCTCTGCCTTCATTCTTACTCGGAAGTTCCTGTCTGAGAGAAAACATTGAATAAACATCAACAAGTTACCCTTTACATCATAATGCTCAAGCTTGAGTAAAAGTCTATGAGGAATCTTGCCAAAGACTTTCTCAAAGTCCAGATAAAGAATGTCTGTGGGATTTTCTTTATCCATTATATATTTCGAGTTATTAAGGCATGGTAATAAATTTATTGTGGTAAAACTTCCAGGAATGATTGCTTCTAATTTCTGGTTGTTGCTGGTAAGTTGGGCACTAGTCTTTGAGATCCCATGTGGAGATGGACTAAAATCTCTGCACAAATTGCTCTAATATGCCCCATGAATTAAGTATTTTCTCACCTATTATTAAGTTTTTCAATGCTATAGTAGTACTCTTTGGTATTAAAGCGCTGCTGATCCATATACAGTAAGAGCCAAAAGTCCGGAATAAATTCATTTAAAATTCAGGGGTATGTTCAAAAAAAAAACGCTCGGACACGTCGATTTTTATTTTTAACTGCGGGTTTTCTTACTATAATTTTATGTATACAAAAATAAGTTACGACCATCAACTTCAATTTTTGAAATGGAAATACCTATTTTTTATTCTGTATTCTTAAAGAACAGAAAATTCTAGACATATTTCATGTACAATGTCCTATACCTATCTTCCTTTGTTTTTGAGTTATTGACAGTTGAAGATCGGCATATTTGCACTTTTGACATGTTATAAAATTCAAACGGTTAGACATAGACAAATGCGGTTTACACTTTTAATCGAAGCTTTTTTAAAACCATCTGTTGACACTAGCTAGTAAGTGTCAACCGGTACTGAGAAATTTACGGTTGAATTTCTAAAAAAACATTCAAAATATTAATGTATTTAATCAAAAGTATTGTATAAACGTTGAACAAAAAGAAACTATTCTAATCTAGACCGAATTAAATGTTCAAATTGAGCCCCATTAACTTCTTGACAGTAAGCGAGTCTTGATTCGAATTCTCTCAGAACGTTGCGTATCATTTCTTGAGGTATTCGTTGAATCTCATTTCTTATATTATCAATTCTTCTAAATTGTTGGGTTTATTTACATACACTCTATGCTTTAATATAATACCTCACTTAAATATTGGCGCACGGCTCTGCTGAAGTGTGGCGGCGTACCATCTTGCTGGAACCAAATTGAAGCTTCCGGAATATTGGGATTATTTGCATTTGGAAACATCAAACATAAAGCGGGAATCAGTTCGTTCCTTAAGAATTCCAAATAACGTTGACCTGTTAAGGTACCTTCGAAGAAAAATGGACCTATGACTCTGTCATTGATAATGCCGGCCCAAACATTCACAGATTGAGGATATTGGGTATGAGCTTCAATCACCCAATTTGGATTGGAGGAAGACCAGTAACGGCAGTTCTGACTGTTCGCTGTACCATTGATGCAGAAGGTCGACTCGTCAGAAAAAATTATTCTACGAGTAAAAAGACGGTCCTTATGGCAGACATTGATTATAGTTTCGCAAAACTCTAATCGACGATCTCTATCATCTTCGTTAAGTTCGTGGATTAATTTTAATTTATAGGGATGATATTTTGCCTTTTTCAAAATCCTTCTTAAAGATGTTTTTCCAACATCGTTATCTAGTGCTGCCTGTCTAGTCGGTGTATGAGGATTTTCTTCAATGGACAAAACAACATTTAACTTCTTTTCCTCGGAAATTGAGGGACGACCCGATCTGGGTCGATCTCTGACGTGATCTAATTCTAAATTTTCTTTCTAGTTTGCTAACGGTAGACTGAGATATTGTCTTATCAGGATACTTCGTATTAAACATTTCACAAACCTGGTGTTGGGTCCTAATGCGATCACCACATCCTATCATAATTAGTATTTCTATTCTCTCAGTTTCACTTAACTTATTCATCTTTTCAGGCAATATTAAATTTTACAATAAACAAGGATAAGACTGCTTAATACCTGTCACTTCTGTTAAATATCTAGAATATTATTATACTTTTATGATCTCTGTATGTGATTATTTAATATTCAAATTATGTGAATATAGTAGGCTTTGAGCTACGCGTAACAGATGGCGCTAATAGTTTAAAAAATGCTTCCATAGATCCTTAAATATTTGGCATCAGGCTTCTTTCTAAAAAAGATTTCATAGGGAGTCAATCTCTCTATGGAAGCAAAATATTTGTTAGAATTCCTGAAGTAAAAAGAACTTCCAAATGGGATAAAAAGGCTGAATGTGTTATACTTGTTGGATATTCAGATGTGGGTTACCGAGTTCTAATAGGTAATAAGATTATTGTAGCGCGACATGTGGATATAGTAGAGGATGACACTGTTTGTATTGGTTTTGAAGAGCCCAAAGAGATTATTGATCCCAAGGTAAAGGAAGAACTTAAGACAACCCAAGAATTTAATCTAGAGGAACAGGAAGATGAGAATAGTGACTCAGATTATAGTGATGTTCCGGATGATCTTAATCAAACTGTGCAAGAAGACAGGCAAGAAGTTGGTACATCTGAGGGTACACTATTAAGAAAATCAAAAAGAATCCCAAAACCAAACAAGAATGAAAACTATGTCTATCAAACAATTTGCGTAAATTATTGTAATGCAATGACTCCTTTAACTTTTGAAGAGACTCTATTGTCTTCTGAAGCGAAAAATTGGAAAGGAGCTATGGACTTAGAGCTGAAAAATTTGTCTAAAAATAAAACATGCAAAATGGTTGAGAGACCCAAAGACCAGCCAGTTATTGATGTTAAATGGGTGTATAAAAAGAAGCCAGATGGGATTTTTAAAGCACGTTTAGTGGCTAAAGGTTTTCAACAAAAAGATAACATAGATGACACTTATTCGCCCGTCTTTAAAGGTCAAACCCTTAAAATCTTGTTATCCTTTTGTCTTCAAAATAATTTCTTTATAGAGCAGATGGATGTCGAGACAGCTTTTCTAAATGGAAAAATAACAAGTAATATTTATGTTGAACAACCTGAAGGTTATAATGATGGGTCTAATAAAGTTTTTAAATTGTATAAAGCTCTGTATGGCTTAAAAGAAAGTCCCCGTTTATGGTATGAATGCTTCCACCAGTACATGAGGGATCTCAATTTTTCTAGAAATAATTGTGATTATTGTTTATATTATAAAGATATTCAAAATGGCACCATTTACATATTACTTTTTGTGGATGATCTTCTCATTTGTAGTAATAATCAAACTTATATTTCTAATATAAAGCAAAAATTATGTCTACGCTTTAATATGAAAGATCTAGGTAAAATAAGCAATTATGTTGGTATTGAAATAAAATACAATGAAAAGTCGAATATGTTATTGAGTCAAAAAACTTATATCGAAACATTAGCGGAACGATATAATATTATCAGCTGTAATAAAAGTTTCTCTACACCAATGGAAGTCAATTTAAAATTATTAAATACTGATAGTTTAAATGATAGTCTAAAATATAGGAGTATTATAGGTGCTCTTCTCTATGTTAGCACAGCTACCAAACCTGATATATCATTTAGCGTTAACTATTTAAGCAGATTTCAGAATTGCTATGAAGAAACTCATTTTTAAATATGCTCTAAGAATACTTAAATACTTATATCAAACAAGAGACTTAAACTTAATTTATATGAAAAGAAATGAAAATTGTAAAGTTATTGACTGCTTTGTAGACGCAGACTGGGCAGGTGATTCAAATGATAGAAAATCTACCACCGGTTTTGTTATTAGATTTTATGAGAATGTTATTTACTGGAAATCTCATAAACAGAATAGTGTAACTAAGTCATCTACTGCAGCTGAGTATGTTGCATTATCAGATGCGATTTCAGAAATTCTTGTTGTAAGAGAAATTTTAAAAACTTTTAAAGTTAACTTAAATAATCCAATCCAAGTTTATGAAGATAATTCTGGCGCTGTAGCAATATCTAAGTACGGTAACTATACTAAAAATGCTAAGCATATTGAAATTCAATATCATTTTGTGCATGAGAATTATTTAGCTAAGGTAATAGATATCATAAAAATTAAATCTGACGAGAATTTAGCTGATATTCTTACTAAGGCACTGGGTAAAGAAAAGTTTATTTGCTTTAGAGATTTATTAAACTTAAAGTAAGTTTGTTACTTGACTGTTTTTAACATTAGAATTACCTGTTATATTTTTTTGTAAGGAATAGGTAGAGAGCATAAAAGTAAGGAGGTGTGTTAAATATCTAGAATATTATTATACTTTTATGATCTCTGTATGTGATTATTTAATATTCAAATTATGTGAATATAGTAGGCTTTGAGCTACGCGTAACAGATGGCGCTAATAGTGTTATAATTTAATATTCGGGACTGTAAGTTTTCATGCTTTTACGCTTCTGTACTGTAGTAGCTCCCCTCTTTTTTTTTATTACTGGTATTTAGTTTAAGAAGAATCTTAGGAGAAAACTTTTGTTATGTGATCAATGTGATCATTTATTTATTTTCTGTAATCACCATCAAACGTTCCTAATATACTTTAGTTTAATTGCTAACAAGGAGTTTCAATTAGTCTAATATTTTAACAACTTCAAAAAATGATGACAACATCATTGCAACAATGGATGAAAAAACACAAAAAACAAGATTACCTTAGTAAGGGTGTTACATAGTTGCATGAATTATTGTATGTTCAGAAATTCAACCGTAAATTTCTCAGTACCTGTTGACACTAACTAGCTAGTGTCAACAGATGGTTTTAAAAAAGCTTCGATAAAAAGTGCAAACCGCATTTGTCTATGTCTAACCGTTTGGATTTTATAACATGTCAAAAGTGCAAATATGCCGATCTTCAACTGTCAATAACTCAAAAAAAAATGAAGATAGGTATAGAACATTGTACATGAAATATGTCTAGAATTTTCTGTTCTTTAAGAATACAAAATAAAAAATAGGTATTTCCATTTCAAAAATTGAAGTTGATGGTCGTAACTTATTTTTGGACCACCCTGTATACATACATAAAATTATAGTAAGAAAACCCGCAGTTAAAAATAAAAATCGACGTGTCCAAGCGTTTTTTTTTTTGAACATACCCCTGAATTTTAAATGAATTTATTCCGGACTTTTGGCTCTCACTGTATAGATCTGCCTTTGTGATTTTGCCTGGCATCAAAATCCAAAGTTGAAGACGATTTTTATGTGATTTTCTGGCCATTTATTTTTAATTTGTTATTGTGATCTTGTCTCTATGGTCTTGGATTTATTTGCTTTTTCGATATTTATCGCACAGGTTACGTTTTTTGTCAAACAGATGCCCACTGATCCAAGGCTTTTTTGAATGTACTTCAACATTCCTTTTGTATTTTGTTAGTCAGTTTAATAGCATACTTAACTTGAGGTTTTGATGTGATTATACCATGGTCACTTCATCCTAACGGGAGACTGCATATTGTATCATACAATATCTTTTTGCATTGACTAAGAAAAGATCCAGCAAAGATAATTTAAGCAGGCTGCACAACTACGATACAAATATTGCGCTCCCCGGATAATCAACCTGTCCGATATTTGTTGCAGCGTGTCGTGTCACGTTTTGAAATAAAAATGAAGGACGATATTACACAAACCATTTTATTTATTCAGGAAGTAGAGAAATATTATATGACCACACTTTGCAGGTAACATTATATAGTAAGTGTGAAATTCATCATCATGATTTAATAATTGCTTTGATACTTCAAAATTTCCCGTTTTGGAACAACCATTATTATAGGGATGAACCCAGTAACGACGTTTTCTTCGGTTTCGACTTAATAATTGCCACATCATAAAATCATCGTCATCAGAAGACGACGAAATGGCTACAAATGCGGAACAGAACTAAGCCCTGATGTGCGTGCTTGAACCGCAAATGTTGAACGAAATTATGACAAAAGAAAAATGTGGCGCCACATTTGTAACTTAGGTGTGCGGCCGGCTTTAGTGGGCATTTATTTCCTTATAGATCTTCAGAATAACCTGGACATATTCTATACCGTTTTAGTGTCACAGTTTTCCATGTGATCTAGGGGTAGTTGAAATTTCCCAGTATAGGTTTTTTTTTTTTGGATTTTAAAAAGGCCTTTCTTATTATGTTAATTATTTGGTTGTTTTGGTCAATGGTGGAGTAACCTGGTCTATAAATACATGCTAATTGCATTTTTATGTTGTCGATTTGCACATCAACCCACACAGAATCTATGGGAGCTAGAGTTTCATATTTTCCAGAGAAAGTTCTGCATATTAATTGTCCACAGTATCTTACCAGAACTCAAACAGCACCCCCTGTTTCGTCAGCTATATTCTTATGGAAAACCAGATATCCTTGCAAGCTGATAAAACTATCCTCCATAGATTCCTTAAACTGAATTTCCATAATACAAATAAAACTTGGTTAATATGTACTTATTTGTAACCTCCATTCATCCGATTTATTCACAATAGGTTCGGCATTTGTATAAAAGGTGACTTCAATATCCCCATGATTTCATGAAAACTCCGAACAGTAGTACATTTGTAATACGTCTTTCCCTTTCTTGCAGTTCATTAATGGTTGGCTTGACTCTTGTTGAAATTATTGAAACCGATATCATATGACTAGCTTCTATTACTAACTTAACATTTCCTTCCCTGCAGTTTTGTTGCAGATTTCTTCAGCTCTTCATTTAAGGTGGTGCACAATTTTATTGCATATGCTGGTCTTGGAGATTCTTATCAACTTTTTCTTATGTCTTCTCGTGTTTGTTTAAATTCATCTGCAAGCTTAGGGACTACGACCTCCAACCGATCTTTTATCAGACTATAAGGCTTGGTGTATATGGGAAGGGCAAAATTCTCAAGGCAAGCACAATTGATCGTAGTTGGGTCGTGAGGATTTTCAAACATTTTGGCAGAACACTCTACGACAGTTATCCATCCGCGACGATATAATTGATCCGTTTTGCTTTCTCTAAAGATACGTTGATTTTTACATTAAAAACAGCACTTTTAAGTTTAAGTACCGTTTGGATCCATATATATTTTATTTCTAATTTTTAAAACACTAAGTTTGCGAAAAAAATCGGTAAATATCAATAAACAACCTAAAACTGTTTTAAGTTTAAACTTACGAAAGTGTTTTTGCCAACTGAAAAACTAATAGTAGCATTCTTGAGCCCCTTAAACCCCAACGGATTGGTGGATATTTCAGCTAAAGTGTATAAATTTACATTAAAGCTGTCTATGTTAGCACTAGAAATAAGAATTATTTAAACTCAAATAATTTCATTTTATTAAGTGCTTACCTGATATTGCCTGTTCCAAAAAAGGGCAGCAATTGCCCTAAAATCAGGTTTGTATCATAATTTAAAAACAAATTTAGGTTCTGGACGTTTACAGTTAAATTTAGAGAAGTGGGCGGTAAAAGATGGACACTTATGGCGGTTGCAACAATTTCTTGAAGGCCTGTCAGGGTGAAATCGGTGGTATTTACCCAGCCACTAAAACACATATAATATTAGTTTTTTTTTAATTCAATGAAATGAAGTATTTATTAATATGTTACACATTAGTAAAATCTAAATACAATTCAAACAAAATATAAGAAAGAAAACAAACTTTTAGACAGAATAAGCAGACAAATGCAGGTAACAAAGTAAGACTCCAAAATCTAAAAATGAGTATTTTTATACAGTCTTACATAAGAGAGAAATTCAACGCAAAGAGAAAAATATTGAAAATCATTCTAATAAAATTAAGACTACTTTACAAATAAGTAGAATAAAAAGCACCATTTACAAAAATTTTTTTTTTTAAATATCCTGGCTTTAAGATTTCTTAGATGTAGTGGAATAACATTAAAGAACTGGATGCAGTAGTCAGAACTGGGAAAGTGTGTGATTTTGTTTAGTCTGTGCATTTATTTAATCTCTTAAACACAATTATAATTTGTAATTATATGTAAGAGGCACTAGCAAAATAGAAATTAAAATTTATAAAAAACTAAAATAAAGACATTCAACAAATAAAGGTGTATGCATAATAACTTAATATTAAGCCTAAATACTATAACACAAATCCCACATTAAAAAATATCATTGATGTGAGAAAAAGTACCACCTCTTAATTTCCTTGGTATTACTGCTAACAAATAGCTCGACTTACATGACGAACTTACACTGCTCCATCAATTTTCTGTGGAGAGCAGTCAGTAAAATCAATCTAATATTTTAATATAATTTATTAACTGTAGACCCTTACAAGAATACAAAATGGACACTTATTTGTATGTTTTATATTGGTTTCTGCTTGTGGTGACCATAGAACAGGAGCATCCTCAAGATGGGGTCTTAGAGCTTTATACAGTTTTATATTACTATTAATGTTCCTAAAAAACATTGTGTTTCTTATAGCAAAGCCAAATATCTTATAAGCTTTATTCACAGTATGTCCTTAATGAACATTAAATTTAAGACCACTGTCAAAGTAAATACCTATAGGTCTTTGCAGTTAGAATTTCGGACAGACTAATGTTTAATTGGACATATTGCTAAAATCGTTAATTGGATAGGTTAAAGGAGAAAAACAGTAATTCCGGAAGATCCAAACACTATTAAGAAAACCAAACGGTGATATAGAAATAAGGGGAAAAGTTGAATTCTCATTTATATATCCTTATCTCAGTTTATGAATTAGAGGAGTATGGGAATAAAGTGATGTTTTTCTTGTATAATTGGACAGGTTAAAGGAGAAAAACACTTATTCCGGAAAATGCAAACACTATTAAGAAAACCAAACGGTGATATAGAAATAAGGGGAAAAGTTGAATTCTCATTTTTATGTCCTTATCTCAGTTTATGAATTAGAGGATATTGCACTGTTCCTCGCACAATGCCTAAATGTGGGTTCCAGGGTTATGATTATTAGCCTTTATTAGGGCACGCAAAGAAAACGCAGCGTTATATTGTTAAACTCAGCTTTAGTATTGAAAGATAAATCAATGTCATAATTGACAACTAATTTAATCTATAACCTCAATTAAAAAAAAATAAATACAAAGACAGTAATGGTTTAATACTTAAGTTATAATTATGAAATTTAGAATTATGAGAAAGAAAATAAAGTATAATTTAGCACTTAATACTTATTCAATTGTACATCTGACAATACCTCGCATATACGTATATACTCAGTTCCCAATTTCAAATCAAATCAGTGATGGTGGTTATATAAACAATTTTACTAAATTGAATTTAAAATCTGTGATTATTTCTACATATTAATTCAAAAAAAAAAAAAAAAAATCTATAAATTGCAACGAGCCGATAAATCAATACTTGAAGAAACCAAGCCAAAAAGAAAAGGGGCTACCTGAAATTCTGAGTCTCTCCGACTGGTAGCAGGGCCCACCTGACTGAATGGGGCTCCTTTGTTGGCAGCTATACGTTTGGGTCAAAAGAGGCAGCAGCAGATCGACCAATTAGGATGCTTCTAGAATGTCTAGCAGGTAGTGGAAGGCAATCGGTATTAGGTGTAGCCGATTGGGAGGAATGCAGGTTCCGGAGGTGATGATCCAAGCGACTTGATGTGGTAACACGTGGAGTAGCAAGTGAGGTGGAAGCAGTAACAATAAAAATGCAGCAAAAGTAGAAGCAGAGGATAAGCAGAAGGTACAGGAAGGCCTAAAAATGGGGACCACACATGAGGTTCGACATGGCTGTCAATTTTATGGCATTTTTGTGTGGGTAAGTAAGTTAAATTTTATAAAATCGCTCTCTGAAAAGTTGGATGCATTGATGTTCTTTTGAGTTAAACCGAAAAGCATGCAAATAAGAAATTAATTAGATGAAAAAAATAGGAAAATGACTTAGGTATGTAACATGTGCTAACTTACCGAAGATGGAATGTGGCCTTTTCTGGGGTTTATTTAACACAACAAAAACAAGGAGCCCTATAAACTCTTAGGCCTACTTAGAAAATCAGCAATTAAGCTATCCTAGCACATACTAGTAACTACAAAAAAAAATTAGGCCAAGATAGGGTCTACCTTTTCACATCCGCATTAAGCGAAACTATCTGTCATACTCTAGAACCAGATAAAGAATGAATCTATTAAAAATAGGATTGTCAGTTCCCTCCAAATTTTAAGGAATGCATTTATCTGTCAAGTACCTAGGTGTTGACATGCTGGGTTTAACTACTGGGTACTATCTGGTACCAACATTGGTTTAAGTAATTTGCAACTATGGAGCAATCTATAACTTGAGGCCATGGTTTAGCAACAATAATTTACAAAAAAAAACTGACAGACCAGATTGACATTAACATTCTTATCACTATTGATCCTTATGATTTGAACAAAATAAACAAATAGTTAATATGTGCTGTGGAAAATAACGCGTGATGAACCCATAAATCGCATAACTTTATTATTTAAAAACGAATACCAAGAGAACTGTGTGTTTATCGTCGGCGTCTGGAGTTCTAAGAAATATTCTGCTCAAGGCCGGACTGGTTCGTCAAAACAAAACGTATTAAAAAGAGTGAGTTGAGTTGTCGATTAAAAGAAAAAAACGTCGCGACGTCTTACGGCTCGGGCAAATAGACATTTTCCCGTGTATAGACTATTTAAAAGTTTAATTCCGTAATCTTGTCAGTAGTTTTCAATTATAATTCAGAATTAGTCTGTAATAAAGTTTTTTATACGTATCCGGGAGTATTATTTGTGTTTAAACGTAAAGCGAATGTAGAATATTTACATTTTGGTGCCGAAACCCGGGAAAGCTTTTAGTGGACTTTTTCTCTTTTTTTTTAACGGATTGAAAACTATACTAACGTAACGGACTAACGTAATAAAAAAAATGGAGGTTGCTATGAAAACGGCGTGTCGCGCTCAGCTCACGAGGGTTGTTAACGAAGCTAACGTAATTATTGATTCGGAACTATTTAATGTGAAAGACGCTCTTGTTCAAGTGGTCAAAATAAAATCGGCTCGAGAAAATTTAAAATCTGCTAACGAAAAGGCGAGTTCATTTATTAGTGAGGATCAAATGGACAATGAGTGTGTAAAAATTTTGGAATATGACGAAAAGGCTGTGGTAGCAATTGCAAGATTGGAACAATGTATAGCGGAAGTAAATAGTCAAGGAAATATGGCTTTGGGTGCTTCTGCTGAGAACATGGATAATGTGGGTCAACAAACGGGAGAATTACATCAACCTAAAATGTCGGTAAGACTTCCTAAATTAGAACTAATTAAATTTAGTGGAAATTATCACGAGTGGCCTGCTTTTTGGGAACAATTCGAGTCAGCTATTCACAGCAATTTACAATTGGATGATACTTCAAAATTTAGTTATTTAAAGTCAGTTCTATATGGAAATGCCTCCATAACGATACAGGGTCTAACGACTAGTAAAAATAGTTATAACGATGCCATTCAATTATTAAAAGATGAATATGGCAATAAGGAATGTATTATTGACAGCTATATTCAAAAATTGCTAGATATAAACCCTGTAAAAAATAGAACGGATATCTCAGCTCTAAGAAAACTCTATAACGTAACGTCAAAAATAATGAAATCCTTGCAACGTCTTGGAATTGAACCCGGTAGTTATGGCATGATGGTAAAATCTATAATTTTAAAAGCTCTACCCCTTTCTATGAGAATAGAATACAACAAAAAGCAAGCCACAACTGATATAGGGAATGATAACGAAGAAACTGCCTCTAGAAACTCAAATATGACTCATGAGAGTTCAGGAAGTAGTAGTGAGGCATCTTATGAGGATAAAGTGCTAAAACTGTTACAGTTTATAAAACTAGAGGTAGATTCTGTAGAGCAAGCCAATATACTATCGGGTGAAAAGTCTAGCGGAAAATCTCAAAGTACTGACTCTTTTAAAAGAAATCGCTTCAAGCCTAAAGAGAATAATGAGTTTACGGCCGCAGGACTTTTTACATCGGTAAACGAACATTGTTTGTTTTGTAAATCAAAAGATCACATGACGACTAATTGTACGAATTCCGCGGTGACATTGGCAAAAAAGAAAGACATTTTAAAATCTAGTGGCAGGTGTTTTAGATGTACAAAGAGTAATCATTCTTCCAGGAACTGTAGAACGAATATTAGGTGTAATAAGTGCTCGCGTAAGCATGCTATGACCATGTGTGACCCGGACTTTATCAAAAATAATAGCGCAACTAATCGGTCTAGTAATAATAATGAACAATCTAACGAACGGGAAAGTGGAGCTACAGCTTTGTTTTCTAATAACGGACTAAGTAATGTATTGTTGCAGACCGCGTGTGCTCAGGTGTTGGACAGTGGACAATCTAAAACTTTTATCAGACTTATTATTGATGGCGGAAGTCAGTTGACTTTTATTAAAGAGTGTGTCTCCAGACAATTGAATTTACCAATAGAAGGGACTCACAAACTGTCTATAATGTGTTTTGGTAAAAAAGAACTGGCGCCTGCGCGGTTGTGTAATCGAGTAAAGTTAACAATAAGAGGTGTAAACTCTAACGAAAACATAACGATTAACGCTATTGAAGTACCAGAAATCTGTTTTGATACACTTGCTGTTCCATCGTGTAACAATTCAATTATAAATGAATTTAGTAAGGAGCATAGTTTGGCTGATATTTGTCCAGATAACGCAGAGCAAGTTTTGCCTGGAATATCAGTATTAGTAGGAGCTGATTACTACTGGAAAATAGTTACTGGAGAAATTAAAAAGCTGTCAGAATATCAAACTGCGGTGAATACCTATTTAGGATGGACTATCCATGGCAGAAGCTGTGAATATGGATTTTCATTAAATGTGAATGTGACTAATATTTTCCAAGTGCAAACTGTGAATGATGATTTTGATCTAAAGAAATTTTGGGACCTGGAAGCTATTGGCATTAATGATACTAATGTAATGGACCATTCTACGAAAAGGTACATAGAAGAAAGTATACACTTTAACGAGAATCGGTATACTGTGGCACTACCTTGGAAAAGTAAAGATATAGTAGTGGAGTCAAACTTTAACGGGGCACTTTCGAGGGCTAAAAGTTTAACGTCAAAGCTTATTCGCATGGGAGGACTAGTAGAGTATGATAAGGCTGTGCGAGAATATTTTGAGAATGATTGCGCAGAAAGTGCTAATAGTGTTATTTCGCCTAAAGCCTACTATATGCCACACAGGCCGGTGTACAGATACGATAAAGACACCACAAGAATAAGGGTTGTATTTGATGCATCTGCCCATGCTCCAGGAATGCCATCTTTGAATGATCTTCTGTCACCAGGTGAAAACTTGGTACCCTTGCTATTAAAAGTGCTAATTAATTTTAGAATTGGCAACGTTGCATTAATAGCTGATATTGAGAAAGCCTTTCTGCAAATTGAAATTAATGAGGATGATAGAGATGCACTAAGGTTTTTATGGTACGAAAGCTCAATTGAGGATAATGGAAGCTTACCAGAAATAGTTAGTTTTCGCATGAAAAGGGTGACTTTTGGTGTAACGAGCAGTCCCTTTATCTTGGCAGCTACTTTGACCAAACATTTGGATGAGCAGAATGAAGGTTTTAAAAAGATATGTGATATCATGTCAAGGTCATTTTACGTCGATGATTTGGTGGCTGCTGTAGACACGCCAGACGAGGCAAGTGAAGTTTATTTCAAAAGTCAAGAAATAATGAAGAAAGCTAGCATGAATCTAAGGAAATGGGCTACTAATAATGTGCATTTAAGAAGAACTCTTTTAATGGATAATGAAAAGGCCAGTAATCCTGTAAAGAAAGTTCTGGGAATACGGTGGTGTACTCTTACAGATCAGCTAAACATTGATGTTAATTCTATATTATCTACCGTCGAGAATCATACGGGGCAGCAAGGAATAACGAAGCGTAAGGTTCTACAGACAATTGCAAAAGTATACGATCCATTAGGATTATTAAGTCCATTTATAATAAGAGCAAAAATTTTAATGCAGCAAATATGGATTGAAAAGTACGACTGGGACTCCATTTTATCAAACGAATTGACCGAAATTTGGATTAAGTGGGAAAATGAGTTAATGGAACTTAAAGAATACTGGATTCCAAGATGTGTTGTTGACTACTCAAAAGACCATACGGAATTGCACATATTTTCAGATGCTAGCCCCAAAGCATATGGGGCAGTGGCCTATCTTAAAGTAACAACTTCTAAAAAAAATAAAAGTTGTAATATTCTGGTAGCAAAAAATAGAGTGGCTCCACTTAACTTGAAGGGAGATAAAACGTTAACGATTCCCAAATTGGAGCTAACGGGTGCATTGTGTGCTGCTAGGTTGCAAGATTTTATACTAAAAAGTTTGTGCAAAAATATCGACGAAATTTTCCTATGGACAGACTCCAAGATTTCTATGCATTGGATTAAAGGAAAAAGTTCAAAATGGAAACCATATGTTGCCCATCGGGTAGCAGAGATCCAAAAATTAACAAAAGGTGAATGGAGACATTGCCCAGGTGTTGAAAATCCTGCAGATTTGTTATCAAGAGGGATTAACGTGAAAGCATTTGTAGAATCGAAACTTTGGCTTCACGGACCTGAATGGTTATTAAAAGACAAAGAGTTTTGGCCAAATGATGGGATAACGGAGCCTGAGCAGCATGGTATTTTTTCGGCATTTGCAGTTCAAGTTGAAGTAAACGGAATTAGCGAAGAGCCCTTATTTCCATTTGACAAGTTCAGTAATTTTGATAAAATACTTAGAATAACGGCTTATGTAAGAAGATTTATAGCAAGGTCACGAAATCTTGACGAGACATTATTTGATTCAATAAAGGTTAAAGCTGAAGAACTGATCCAAAGTGAATTTTATTGGATTAAGGTTATACAGGCTCAGTATTTTAAAGCGGAAATTAGTGCTTTATCAAAAGGTCACATTATAGAGAGGCAATCGAGCATTCTCAGTCTTAATCCATTTTTGGATGATCAAGGGGTTTTAAGATTGGGAAGTAGATTACAGGAGGCAGCCTTACCTTATGACACGAAATATCCGATTATTTTGCCTAAAAAATCTATCTTAACGACGCATGTAATATTAAGGATTCATGGTGCAGTAAGGCATGGCGGGGTTAATATTACCTTAACTAATGTTAGAAAAAAATATTGGATTATCCAAGGAAGGCAATGGATTAAGGCTATAATAAAGACTTGTATTGTATGTAAAAGGTTAAGAGGAAAACCGGCAAGTGAACCCTTTGCACCGTTGCCTAGAAGTAGATTAGATGCTGTTGCGCCTTTTAAAGTGACAGGGGTAGATTTTGCGGGACCATTGTATGTCATAAAGGAAAATGGGAGATTAAAAGTCTATATTATGTTGTTAACTTGTGCTGTTATTAGGGCGATACACTTGGAATTGGTTCCGGATCTGACAACAGAGAGTTGTATCAGAGCTCTTCGAAGATTTATTTCGAGAAGGGGAGTGCCCGACATTATATATTCCGACAATGCTAAGACATTTAAACGAGCTGCTTTGGAGTTAAACGAGCTTACAAAAATTTTGTGGCAAAACGAAGTTCAAGGATTAGCTGCCCAGCAAAGAATTAAATGGAGATTTATTGTGGAACGAGCGTCATGGTGGGGTGGCTTCTGGGAGAGGCTTGTGAAGTCAGTTAAAGATGCATTAAAACTGTCGCTTGGAAAACGGACTATTGGGTTTGATGAGTTGCAAACAGTTTTGACTGAAGTTGAAGCTACTATTAATTCAAGACCACTAACATACATTGGTAATGAGCCAGATGATTTGTTAATTCTAACGCCAGGCCATTTTTTGCTGGGAGAAAATTATTGTGGATTTCAAATCGATTTGACAAATCCGATAATTAAACGGGACAATATTTTGCAGGCTTGGAAAGCGAGGAATGACATCCTTACAAAGTTCTGGAAAATATGGTCATGTAACTATTTACAACAATTAAGGAGTGTTCACAATAACGTAACTGTAAAGCAACAGAAATTGCAAGTAGGCGATTTGGTTCTGTTGTATGAACAGAATCTTCCTAGGCTAATGTGGAAGATGGTTCGAATTACGAAAACTTTTATAGGACGAGACGAGAAAGTTAGGGCATGTGAAATTGTGACTTCTAACGGTTTAGTGATGAGACGACCAATTCAATTACTCTATCCACTTGAGATTTCTGCCGCCCGGGAGGATGTGGAAAATAACGCGTGATGAACCCATAAATCGCATAACTTTATTATTTAAAAACGAATACCAAGAGAACTGTGTGTTTATCGTCGGCGTCTGGAGTTCTAAGAAATATTCTGCTCAAGGCCGGACTGGTTCGTCAAAACAAAACGTATTAAAAAGAGTGAGTTGAGTTGTCGATTAAAAGAAAAAAACGTCGCGACGTCTTACGGCTCGGACAAATAGACATTTTCCCGTGTATAGACTATTTAAAAGTTTAATTCCGTAATCTTGTCAGTAGTTTTCAATTATAATTCAGAATTAGTCTGTAATAAAGTTTTTTATACGTATCCGGGAGTATTATTTGTGTTTAAACGTAAAGCGAATGTAGAATATTTACATGTGCTCAGTATTCATTAAAATCTAAAATAGGCCAAATTGACCTGCAAGGTAAAATCAATGCAAAATCAATGGCAGTTCCTAATTCTATTCAATCAACAAAACAATGAAACAATATCCCATATTATTATTTACTTTCCTCATCCAATAATGGTTTTCCTTGCTTTTCAGATCGGGTGTGTTAGGACCCATTAGGGACCATCTTAATGGTGTATCATATCTGTGTAGTATGTATATTTATGTATGAATTTTAAATAAATTATTTTATGAAACTATGGTTGAGATTTACTTTATCTTGGTAAAAAAAAATTAATAAATCAATTAATATATCTGTTGGAGATTAAACCTGTAACACACCCCTCCTTCCTGAAAAGGAAGTTTACCTGAAACTTGCAATGGAAATTCAATCCCTAATAAAGAAAAACTAATCTAACTAAATAACTAATAAAAGAAATCCTAACTTGAAAATACTTAATATAATACAACATTATAAGAACCCTCAAAATAACTACAAAGAACCGAATCTATTATAATAATTAATTTACGCTGACTTATAACTTAGATACTAACATTAGATTTGATCTTGAACGTTATTATCAGGTGGATGTGCCTTTAAATCTTTAGCATGCCAAACTCCACGACAACGGCCTGTCAAGTCCGAAACTTCGTAGGACCATGGAGAGAGAATTTTGCTGATCTTGTAGGGCCCAAGATATTTAGGCGCGAACTTTGAAGTAAAGTTTTTGGCAGCATTAGAGATAACATAATTTCTCTGCCATACCTCCTGACCAAGTTGAAAACGCTCATCGCGATGCCGTAAGTTATAACGCCTACTACGTTGCTCGCAAGCCCTTTTCAGTCTTTTCTGAACATCGACAAATACCTTTTCCAATGTTTTCGATCGCAAAGTTGGATCGGAATCATTAGGGTTAGATGGAGAAATTAAAGTCGGGGTGGGACACAGAAATCGAAGTTCTCTACCAAAAATTACAAAGTTTGGGGTTAGACCCGTAACTTCGTGTCTTGCTGATCGGATTGCACAACCTGCCTTAGCCAAAATTAGATCCCACGTCCTATGATCCTCATCAACATAGCTTGAGATGATGGTTTTTAGAACACGGTGGACACGCTCTACAGGGTTAGCCTGCGGGTGGTAATTAGCAGTATAACGTATTTGGATACCATACTCTTGCATTTTATTTTGGAAAGCCCCACTACGAAACTGAGGTCCATTGTCGGCAATGATTCTATCAGGGATTCCGTAAACCAAAAGTACATGGTCCTCGAGCCATTTTAATATACTGCTGGCGGTAGCCACTCGTAAAGGAAAGAAGAGAGGATACTTACTGAACAAATCATATACTGACAATACGAAGGAATATCCAGAACGAGAACGAGGCAAGGGACCCACAAGGTCTACACTGAGGATTTGCCAAGGTCTAGTCAGGGTTGGTTGTGGACTAAGAAGGTGGCCAGAAGAGACTTTTTGAAGAGGTTTAGTCCTTAAGCAAGTGTGACATCGGGCAATATACCTAGCTACGTCACACTTCATATTTGGCCAGTAATATTTCTGTGAAATACGGGAAAGAGTCTTAAACACTCCAAGATGACCACAGGTGGGAGGATCGTGATGTGCCTTTATGACATCAGATCGTTGATTTCGTGGTACAATCTGCAACCAAGCATCGTCAGGATTATCTAAAGCGGGGTATTTTGACTTAGTGCGCTTATAGAGCTTATTATTAGAAATCCACCATAGTGGGTACTTAGATGGTTGCTCTTTAACGCGTTTTAGCATGCGGGAATACCACTTGTCGATCAGGAAAGAAGAATCGTTCGTTGACATGTCATTCAGAGGTGCTACCTCATCTATCACTGGTACCGAACGAGATAATGCATCGGGGACGATGTTGTCTTTACCCTTACGATGAACTATGTCAAAATCGTACTGTTGTAGCCTTACAGCCCATCGAGCAATGCGACCAACAGGATCTTTGATTGAATTAAGCCACTTCAGACTATAGTGGTCAGTTACCACTGTAAAATGGCTACCTTCCACATATGGTCTGAGTTTTTCGATGGCGAAAATGACAGCCAAACATTCCTTTTCTGTTGTGCTATACCGACGCTCGTTTTTGGTAAGAGACCTACTTAGGAAACAAATAGCGTGCTCTTCGTCACCTTGAACCTGATAAAGGACAGCTCCAAGTCCAAAATCGGAAGCGTCACATTGGATAATAAAAGGAAGATCAAAATCTGGACATGATAAAACCGGTGCGCTGACCAGTTTCTCTTTAATAGTATTAAAAGCATTTTCACATTCAGGACTCCATACAAACTTTACGTTCTTCATGGTCAATGAGGTCAAGGGAGATACTATCGTGGAAAAATTAGGGACAAACCTCCGATACCAAGATGCGAGTCCAACAATTCTTCTAATATCAGTAACAGTCTTGGGGGTTGGTATACGCAGAATAGCCTCAATCTTATCGGGGTCCACTAGTAGACCGGAAGAATTAACAATGTACCCCAAATATTTTAACTCGGGTTTACAAAAGGTACACTTCTCTCTGTTAAGAGTTAGACCTGCCTTAACGATCCTCTGTATGACCTCACGTAAAACACGAATATGTTCCTCGAACGACGGGGTGGAAATGATTACGTCGTCAAGATAGACGAAGACGTATGGCTCCAAGTCAACACCAATAACAGAATCGATCAGTCTTTGCCACACTGCAGGGGCATTAGTCAACCCAAAGGGCATACGGGTAAATTGGAAAAGTCCTCTAGTAGGGACTGTAAATGCAGTAAGAGGGCGAGATTCTGGTGCAATAGGTATTTGCCAATACGCGGACTTAATATCCAACGTACTAAGGAACTTGGCATCTCTTAATTTATCTAAAGTGGCAGAAACAAAAGGTATGGGATAACTGTCTTTGATGGTTACACGATTTAAAGCGCGATAATCGACACAAAAACGCCATTCGCCAGTTTTTTTCTTAACCATTACTATTGGAGATGACCAGGGTGAAATAGATGGTTCCACAATACCATTGGCAATCATTTGTTCCAATTCAGTATTGACATCCTTTTGAAGGGCACGGGAAAGAGGATAATAGCGCTGTTTGATAGGTGCTGAATTTGTCCTGATTTCTAGCTTGACCAAATTAGTACAACCCAATGTTGAACTCATGTTGGAAAAGACATCCTCGATAAGTCGATCGAGAGTTCCTTTTTGTGTTGGAGTCAGAGTATCAACGGATTGAATTGCGGCAGTTTCGTGACAGTAGTATGGAGCAATATCTTTGAAATGCCATTCCCCAGTGTTAAGGTCAGGTATGATCCCCATACGAGTCCAAAAATCAATACCTAAGATCAAGGAATGGGGTAGGGAGGGAACAACCAAAACATCCATAAGGACTACGCGAGTGCGAAGCCTCATAGGTAAGGTCACAATTCCTTTTATTGAACATTGTTGTCCATTGGCTACAGTGCACTCAGTGGCCCCAGATTGTTTAAGGGTGCAATAAGTAGACAAAACAGACCATCCGGCAGAACCAATAATAGTTCGAGATGCTCCACTATCAAGTAAACCTAATAGTGATTTTCCAAAAATGTCTATGTGCAGATAAGGACGCTCATCACCTTTGGCATGTGCCAAGACGAAATCAAGGACGGCAGAAGTACGAACATGTTTGGATAGACTAATAGCCGATTGCGATTCAAAAGATAGGCAAGAGGGACGGCCTATGCTCTTGCCGATGCCTCGTTTTTTGAGCATGTTGGACAAGTCTTTGCACTAACGTCTCTCTTTCCGCATCGGAAACAAAAGAACGTTTTGGGCTTAGAACATTTACGAAAACGATGTCCGCTGTCACCGCAATTCCAGCAGGTTACAACAGAAGAAACTGCATCTATAGAAGTTGAATAAGCCGAATGATTATTAGGAATAATCGGCTTAACATCACTAGGCTCTGAATAAGACTCAATTGACGCTACGTGATGACTGGGTTTTCTGTAGGCAAGTTCAGGTTCTAATAGCTGTCTAATGTTTGTGGGGGGTGGGACAAATCTCTGCACTCTGGCTTCGGTCTCTTCAATTGCTCGACTTAACCTAGTCAACTCGTGAAGATCATGGATTTCATGGGTAGCAAGCCTACTTTGAATATAAGGAAGTAAATTTCGACGAATAAGATTAAGTTTGACTGATTCGGAGGGACTTTCTGAAAGTTTTCGAAATAGACTCTCCATTGCGACAATAAACGTAAGGACGCGTTCTTGTGATCCTTGGGTGCGCCTACGTATTTCATCCCACAAACCATATTCATAGTCATAAGGCCGAAAGGAATCTTTCAATTTAGTTACTAAATCATCCCAACTGGCAAATTTATTGGTACGATACCAAAGAAGGGCATCGCCAGTAAACAACTCTGGTGCAGACCGGAGTAACTGCTCCTTAAGTACACCTCGAGATAAACGTATTTCCTCAACTCTCTCTAGAAAGTCGTTAACACTAGTCTGTCCATTAAACTTAATATTCCATCGAAACACATCATGTGTATGGTATGAGGGATGCGATAGTTGTCTCGGCTCACGCCCGTAAGTTTGATTCGATGTGTCCGTCGGAGAAAAATTGACTTCTTCCAAATGACGAACTAAGTCGTTGATTGGTATGGACTGGGACAAGTTGTCTCCATGAGCAGTGGAGTTTGCTGGAGGAGATGCATGAACCACGGGGGGTCCAAAACGAACCTGTGATTGACGACTCATTGATTGAGACTCATTTGCTGAACTCACTGGATAACAGTTAATTTGACTTACAGGAGGTTGTGATATAGGATTCGAAGATATTGAGGACTTTGCATTAAGTTCATTTCCGGAAGACTGAAAGACTCTGGATCCGTCGCGCTGCATGAAACGACCATAGGAAGGTCTTGACTCAGATGTACTTGACGTTCTCTGCTGAGGATTAAAATAAGGACAACTGCTTTGAGCAAGCTCCAATAAATCCTGGAGTGGAGGTCTAGACTGTTGTGTCAAAGACGGATTGGAAGTAGTCCCATAGGGTACTGCATCGCTATGAGATTCAATCTGAGGCAACTCCCTATTAATAGCTGAATGTGCAAAGGACGTAGAAGTACCAGACTGGAAATTATTCAAATTGTTCGACTGCTCTGCAACCTCGCATTGTGAAGTCGATGCGGCAGCAACATTGGAATTAACACGTTCCGCTTCAAGTTCTTCAACAGGTGTAGATTCCTCATCACTCAAAACAATTAAGTCATTTGAAACTACTAAGTTGTCTCCTGTATTTAAGGATTCATGGGATTCGTGAGATGGAGTGGCTCCTGTTAGGGTAATGGCTGGTGGTTTGTTGGCATAAGAGCAAGAAGGCATGATACCTTGAGAAGCAAGATTAAGATCACCAAAAAGTTTAGTGCATGAACTTACAATCTCATTTTTTAAAACCGACTCTACTTCTGACACAGCATGGACTCGATTGATACGCTGGTACAAATGCAACAAGAGGGTATTAATCCGTTTGGATTCTCCATCACAATAATCCTTTCCGAGAGTCTTAATATCCCGTTCAATAGATATTAATTTACTACGACAAAGGCAAAGCTCACTATCCGTGTCGAAGGCAGTGGAACTAGGAGGATCAATGTGTTTCTCTCGTTCCAACCGCAAGGACTCACGAAGACTGGTCCGTTTTTGAGCGAAAGAACCGGTTAATGGGAGACCTCGAATGTGTAACTCATATTTTAGTTCCTCACCACCTAGATAATTAACATCCATTTCAAATGTCAAAATAGAGGGACAAAAAAAATATATATATTTATAGATATATTATATATAATTTAATAACGTTAATTAAATAAATAAGCTACAAAAAAAAATTAAAAGGAAAATATGATTAAGTATCCAAAGGACACCCCCACCCTTTCCTAAGAAAAAAAATTAAAAAAAAAGGAATCAAAGTCCAACAGCAAATACACTACGTATAAGAGCAGTTAAGACTATAGTTATATTTATCATTCAGACCTACTAATAAGAAGTAAGAATAGTCAGGTACTTCAAAAAAAATAAATAAATAAATAAAAAAAAAACAAAAGAAGTCATAAAAATCAATCAAAGGTAATACCAGTAAATAAGCTTATTATATACACTTACTACAGTACTGCGCATGAATAGATTTAAAAAAAAAATCAAAGAAAAAAAATATAAAAAAAAAACAAAATATTTAAAAACTTTTCGATTATGTTAATCACTCATAATTACTTCAACGAATAGATGTTCGCATTAAAAAAATTACATAATCAAAGTTCCAACAATTTATCTAAAGCAAATCAAACTATAATAAAAGAAAATGAAAAAGAAAATATATATCTCTATGATACTTTATAAAGTACTACTTCTTCTCGACAATACCTCTATTCAAGAATTTAAAAAAAAATGTTTTTCCTTTTCTTCCTTTTTTTTCTTTTTTTACACCACCCTGTAATCCTATAACACTTGTATCATTTATCCTTCCCTACAACACCTGAAGATATTTCCTTGGTTTTTGGTAATTGGTCACCAACCTAAATAAAATGTATTGATAATTCTCTTTTTTTTTTTTAAATGAGAAGAAACACTGAACTGATGAAAACGTCAAAAAAATAAGAATGGTAAAGTCAACCTTCCAAAACAACTAATCAAAATTAACTGCTAATGTTTAATATAATCAAAAGTCATTAGAAAAAAAAATTGGTAAAGCATGAACTGACACGTTAGGCGCCAAATTTATTGCACTGTTCCTCGCACAATGCCTAAATGTGGGTTCCAGGGTTATGATTATTAGCCTTTATTAGGGCACGCAAAGAAAACGCAGCGTTATATTGTTAAACTCAGCTTTAGTATTGAAAGATAAATCAATGTCATAATTGACAACTAATTTAATCTATAACCTCAATTCAAAAAAAATAAATACTAAGACAGTAATGGTTTAATACTTAAGTTATAATTATGAAATTTAGAATTATGAGAAAGAAAATAAAGTATAATTTAGCACTTAATACTTATTCAATTGTACATCTGACAATACCTCGCATATACGTATATACTCAGTTCCCAATTTCAAATCAAATCAGTGATGGTGGTTATATAAACAATTTTACTAAATTGAATTTAAAATCTGTGATTATTTCTACATATTAATTCAAAAAAAAAAAAAATAATCTATAAATTGCAACGAGCCGATAAATCAATACTTGAAGAAACCAAGCCAAAAAGAAAAGGGGCTACCTGAAATTCTGAGTCTCTCCGACTGGTAGCAGGGCCCACCTGACTGAATGGGGCTCCTTTGTTGGCAGCTATACGTTTGGGTCAAAAGAGGCAGCAGCAGATCGACCAATTAGGATGCTTCTAGAATGTCTAGCAGGTAGTGGAAGGCAATCGGTATTAGGTGTAGCCGATTGGGAGGAATGCAGGTTCCGGAGGTGATGATCCAAGCGACTTGATGTGGTAACACGTGGAGTAGCAAGTGAGGTGGAAGCAGTAACAATAAAAATGCAGCAAAAGTAGAAGCAGAGGATAAGCAGAAGGTACAGGAAGGCCTAAAAATGGGGACCACACATGAGGTTCGACATGGCTGTCAATTTTATGGCATTTTTGTGTGGGTAAGTAAGTTAAATTTTATAAAATCGCTCTCTGAAAAGTTGGATGCATTGATGTTCTTTTGAGTTAAACCGAAAAGCATGCAAATAAGAAATTAATTAGATGAAAAAAATAGGAAAATGACTTAGGTATGTAACATGTGCTAACTTACCGAAGATGGAATGTGGCCTTTTCTGGGGTTTATTTAACACAACAAAAACAAGGAGCCCTATAAACTCTTAGGCCTACTTAGAAAATCAGCAATTAAGCTATCCTAGCACATACTAGTAACTAAAAAAAAAAATTAGGCCAAGATAGGGTCTACCTTTTCACATCCGCATTAAGCGAAACTATCTGTCATACTCTAGAACCAGATAAAGAATGAATCTATTAAAAATAGGATTGTCAGTTCCCTCCAAATTTTAAGTAATGCATTTATCTGTCAAGTACCTAGGTGTTGACATGCTGGGTTTAACTACTGGGTACTATCTGGTACCAACATTGGTTTAAGTAATTTGCAACTATGGAGCAATCTATAACTTGAGGCCATGGTTTAGCAACAATAATTTACAAAAAAAAACTGACAGACCAGATTGACATTAACATTCTTATCACTATTGATCCTTATGATTTGAACAAAATAAACAAATAGTTAATATGTGCTCAGTATTCATTAAAATCTAAAATAGGCCAAATTGACCTGCAAGGTAAAATCAATGCAAAATCAATGGCAGTTCCTAATTCTATTCAATCAACAAAACAATGAAACAATATCCCATATTATTATTTACTTTCCTCATCCAATAATGGTTTTCCTTGCTTTTCAGATCGGGTGTGTTAGGACCCATTAGGGACCATCTTAATGGTGTATCATATCTGTGTAGTATGTATATTTATGTATGAATTTTAAATAAATTATTTTATGAAACTATGGTTGAGATTTACTTTATCTTGGTAAAAAAAAATTAATAAATCAATTAATATATCTGTTGGAGATTAAACCTGTAACAAGGAGTATGGGAATAAAGTGATGTTTTTCTTGTATAATTGGACAGGTTAAAGGAGAAAAACACTAATTCCAGAAGATCCAAACACTATTAAGAAAACCAAACGGTGATATAGGAATAAGGGGAAAAGTTGAATTCTCATTTTTATATCCTTATCTCAGTTTATGAATTAGAGGAGTATGAGAATAAAGTGATGTTTTTCTTGTATAATTCGACAGGTTAAAGGAGAAAAACACTTATTCCGGAAGATCCAAACACTATTAAGAAAACCAAACGGTGATATAGAAATAAGGGGAAAAGTTGAATTCTCATTTATATATCCTTATCTCAGTTTATGAATTAGAGGAGTATGAGAATAAAGTGACGTTTTTCTTGTATAATTGGACAGGTTAAAGGAGAAAAACACTAATTCCGAAAGATCCAAACACTATTAAGAAAACCAAAAGGTGATATAGAAATAAGGGGAAAAGTTGAATTCTCATTTTTATATCCTTATCTCAGTTTATGAATTAGAGGAGTATGAGAATAAAGTGATGTTTTTCTTGTATAATTGGACAGGTTAAAGGAGAAAAACACTTATTCCGGAAGATCCAAACACTATTAAGAAAACCAAACGGTGATATAGAAATAAGGGGAAAAGTTGAATTCTCATTTATATATCCTTATCTCAGTTTATGAATTAGAGGAGTATGAGAATAAAGTGATGTTTTTCTTGTATAATTGGACAGGTTAAAGGAGAAAAACACTAATTCCGGAAGATCCAAACACTATTAAAAAATCCAAACGGTAATATAGGAATAAGCCTAATTCTTAATGAGCACTATTATAGCACACATTAATCTTTTACTTTTCTAAGGTTATCAGAGAACATTTATCAGGATTGAAATTGAGTTTATTTTTATTAAACTAATGGCAAACTGCATCATGCGGCAATCAATCAAATTCAAAATATGCTTTATTGTTCTATTTGTTGTTGTGAACAAAGCTGTATAAAACAAAAAAGTAGGTGAGAACAAACAACAAAAAATATATGAAATATACAGACAAATAAAACAAGATTAAAATGAAATACAATAAAGTGCTGATAAAACTTAAAGCTAAAAAAAACAATCAATCTTATACCAGCAAGAACTAAATACATTAAAAGGTATCATTATAATATTCTTCAATATCATAATAGGGTCTTACAACAAGCAATTTCCTAACTTCCCTTTTAAATCTATGAGCCTGAGAAATCTGTCTTATTCTAATAGGCAAATGGTTAAAAAGTTGACGACTGTTATAGGCAACAAAGTCACGCACGAGGACCGATCTGGGAATGGGCAATGGTACCCTATGTGCCTGCCTTGTCGAGTAACAAGACAAATCCTGATGCAAAGAGGAAACGAACGAAACGAACGAAAAAGACGCAAATATCATAAAATTATTAATAAATGTGAGACATTATGAGTAACCTTAGGAAGTTATAAATAGAAGAGGTCCTAGGTTACTGCGTTAAGCTACTCAGATGTTACAAATATTGATTGTCGCACCTTAACCTTAATATTTCATAAACTGAATTGCATACTCCGAGAATCCTAGTACACTTGTGAATTTTATGAGTCAAAGATTTTGGCTAAGGAATTTAAAATACTTGTTGGTTTTTAGTTTAGAACTTCGCTTTTATCACCTGTCTTAAAAATAAGAGAAATAATAGATATTTTAAGAACATTGGGAAAAAACTTCACTATTAATATATTTATTGAAAAAATATGTTCGAGACTGTAGAAGAAAGTCAATAGAGCTAGAGAAATTTGGTATACCAATGTAATGGTGTCCATCTGAAGAAGTTATAAAGCCGGAGATATTATTCACATTGAAATGTAAGTATATGAAGGTCTCTGAAGTACTGCCTACAATGTCTACACCCCAGGCATGGTCATGATACATTTTCGTCGAAGCTTAACGATTTTCTATTAATGTATAGCACACATTTGCAGAGAAGTACCCATGGTAGACAGACAACATGTCAAACAACAACGTTAATTTAGCATCTAATGTAATAAAGTTTAGCTTGTTGGTAGCTTCGATGCATTTAGCGAAAGTTTTTTGGCCAAAAACCATTCATGATTATTTGTATTGCTATCATGTATCATGATTTAAAATGGGATCTAAAGCGGAGTACTGAATAACATTACTAGTATCACCTGCAAAAAGGAGGTTTTAAATATGTTGAACATTTGGAAGATCATTAATGTGTATGAGGACCAAGGACAGAACCTTGTGGAACAGTCAGTTGACAAACTGCTGCTGGAACCAACATATTAATTGTGAACCTGAAGGTATGACTGAATCAGTCTCATACTATTAATATTCAGATGGTATAATTTCAATTTCTGTATAAGGATCCCATGAAAGATACAAATGCTTTAGTGAGGTCATAAAAAGCAGCATATGAATCCATATATCGTGGGTATTCTGCAAAAAGTGACCAAGTCAAAAATCGACTATTTTCTGTTTTTGTGTCCAAGTGATTAGGAATTATTTAATCTTTATCATAAAAAATTACCCAAAGTCAATATTAAAATTGTTTGTAAAATATTGCCGGTTATGACCAAGTGTATAAAAGTACTCATAATGCAGTAAACAGAGACCAACTCGACTTGGTCATTTTTACTTAGTATAGCCCTTTCCAGTAAAACTGACTAACTTGACTTGGTCAGTTTCTGTGGTAGCATTTCTTATTAAATTTTACTTATGCAGTGACGTGGTCAGTATTATTATTAGTAAACATTCAAGTCGTAGTGATTTGTGGTTTTAATTACAAAGTCTAGCTTTGAATATCATTAGAATGAGTTTCAGAGGAAAACATCTGCTGTTTTTATGACCTACAAATGTAATACATATTAATTCTGAAGGTATGTATATAGTTTAAAATTAGTGTTTTTGAGGTTAGAATTTTATTTCTTATAGTTTTCAAAGTATCAATATAAATTAATAAAGGTATATTAGCGTATAAATATCTAAATTAACTTAAACTGTGCTGTGTTAATAAGAACAATAAACAATAATAATAATTATGTTATTAATAAAAACATTTAGCCAACTATCCACTATAATAGCACAAAAAAGGCATTTTCTCAAATAGATAATTTTATTTATTATAGAAGCATTAGTAGTTTGCTTAATCTGCTGTTGAGATTTTTATTTTATGGCTTCATTCTTAAGTATAAATAAAAATTAAATTATTGGAATAGAAACAACGTCAAGTGCGAGATTCAAATAGTGCACCCCGGCAGATAGATAACTTGGAGCAGAACGAGGAAGAAGGTAATTTTTGTTGATTATGACGTTTTGAAAAAATGTTTTTTAGAAAGATACATTACGTTTAATATAGAAATATACAATTTGATAAATTCTTTTAATTTTTTTAGGAAATAACGAGGCGGTGATGCAAGATCTGGCCTTAAAAGATATTGATCTCAAACAGCTCAGTAGATCAGCGCCCAATATATGAGTTACATATTGTGAAACTAGAGGTACTTATAGGATATAACTTTTTAAATAATTTTTGCGAATTTAATTCTTTCTGTCATCCTAATTTCTAAATTTTTTTGTAGAGACCACCGATAGTGACAGTGATGATAGAGGTTCATGATAGGGCCAAGAAAGTTTAAAGAAACAAAACAAAAAAAACGTAGATGAAATAATTGCAGGTGCAAGCACATCTTCAGCTAGCATTGTTGCATATGAGAGTAGTGATCAGTACATACCGAATGAAATCTCCTCAAGCGATGAAGAAGTTTAATAAGAAAAAAAGGAGGAAATACCGATGGGAAAGTAAAGATCCTATAAACTGGCAAAAAAATATAGCTAAAGCGCAAAGGTCTGCTGGCGAAGCATACGCGGCTAGAAAAAATATTCAAAAATCTCCAAAACTGCCAAGAGATCAACTGTCAAAATTGTCTTTTTAAATGCTCCAATAATTTCTGTAAAAAGGAGATAAAAAATAAATTGTCCCAATTATTAAAAAATGACTTACATGCATCAAAAGCATTTTCTTATAAGTTGTATTAAGGCTGCTAAACCCAGGTGCCAAAGGATAAGAACTGGTACGGGGGCAAAGAAGTTATCTAGTAGAAAATATTACCTTACAAAAGGAAATGTAAAGTTGCAGGTATGCCCTGCATATGGTCTTGTAGAAAGGTGCCAATGAAATGGGCATATTTGAAAATCCAGATAAAAGTGGAATATTGTGTATTCCACCCAATAAAACTTCTGAGGAGATTATTCAAAAGGTGAAGGCTTATATTGAAGGATTTCCAACTATGGAGTCCCACAATTGTCGGAAATCAAGTCACCGTAAATACTTAGATCCTTCTTTATCGATTTCAAAAATGTACGAACTTTATGTTCAAGAATGCGCTGGAAGGAATGAAAAATTTGTATCGGAAATAACTTATCGAATTGCCACTTTTGATTTACAGAGTGTTTTACGTATTCCCTCTTCTGAAATATCTCAAATGTATTACATCATGAAACTTTGCGCCTATAATTTAACGATCTACGAGTCTACAAGTTCAAATGCGGCATACTGCTATGCTTGGAGTGAACCGAATGACCAAAGAGATAGCTGCGAATACAATGAAGCTTACAATGTAAAAGAGCTACGCTACGGAGATTTTTACGACCTTAAAGCCCTGGCAATTGCTATAATAAAAAATAAAACAAAAGATGTTCAAGGAGAGCAAGTGCACTGGTTAAAAATTAGTATAAAAGTTATGAAATAAGAAAAAAGTCATTCAGGACGCATACTATTTAAATACAATTATAGTGAAGAGGACTTTCGCGTTCTACGAGTAGTTGTTCGTGGAAGGCCTACAGAAAAATTTACACCCTTATACAAAAACTTGCTGCCCATCTCAGAAAAGAAGAAGACAAGTCTTATGAAGTTGGTTGACAATAACAATATTCCAATGGAGTATCATAATTGGTCTAAATCTCTTCCTGTAGATAAAAAAAGGAATAATCCAGCCCCGGAACCAACTTATTCGGAATCTAACTCTGAATGTGACTTTGTAACATGTTGACATGTAATGTTTTCTGAGTATACAATATAATTATTTCGACCAAGTCAGTAAATCTTGTTTTTTTGTAACATCATGTATGACCAAGTCCAAGTTTTCCTCTTATACAAAAAAATCTGTGGAATATTAGATAAATAAATTTTAAAATTTTTATTTGTTTTCTTATTTACAAAATTATACTATTTATAAAAAAACAAAACGGCGATGTGTGATTTATTAGAAAAATTGTAATTTTTATCATTATTTGTAGAAAACTACATTTTTTGACTTGGCCACTTTGCAGTATACCCACGATATACCCATTTCGCATCATTCCGTGATGTGATAGGTTGTAGATTTGTTATTTCTCAAACCAAATTGGGTGTCTGTAAATAGATTGTTTTTTCGAAATAGACAGTTAATTGATCCTTAAAAAAATGCTTTGAAAATTGATTCAAACATTTCAAAAACCAAGAAGGAGAGAGTGAGTTAATTCATGCTGAGATCCCTTACTTAGCCGATCGAGAGTTCTAGCCGTGACACTGGTTTCGTGGCGTCAAAATTGAAGCCGAAATTTGGTGGCGCACGCCGTACAGTGGAACGACTAAGTGGAGATACCGCGGGACCTAATATTTTACATTTTACAAGATAATATATTTTTTTTATTATTACGTATTTTTAGGTATATGATAAATGTTTTAAATATTTTTTATTATTTATTTTATTGGAAAAATATACATAAACCCTGTTTCAAATTCGTCTACCCTCAAAATACGAAAATGGATAATTTACCCTAAAGTTGCATATTATTTACTTGTAAAAGAACATGCCATATAAAAAAATATATATATTATATTTTATGTGATTTTGAAGATTATCGAAAAAAAAAAACAAATTTTCAAAAACTTATTCTTGACACTTTTGTGGGTTATCGTGGTTGCTATGGGAAAGTTTTTGCATTGCTGTATTACTTTTTCGTAAAAATGTTAATGCCGAAAACAAAATTAGGAAGGTACCTACGCCAAATTTTTGTTGCTTATTTAAAAAATCGAAAATTTTAATGATGCCGAAGATAATAAAAAAAAAAACAAAAAAAAATTCCATTTTAATTTTTTCTGAGCTTAAACAGGAATGCAGCAAGAGGTAGGCATTATTCTAAATAAAATTAAGATTGTAAAATGTAAGTTAAAAATAAAATTGTTAATTTACCCACCTAATTTAAATACCGAATTTTTATTCTTTTTAAAACTCAAAGCGAGTATCAAAATAGTTTGGTAGTTTAAAATTTTAAATGCGTAATCTTACTATAAACTACAATAATAACTGCAGTAAAATATTATTTCGAATCAACGCAAAATATGTGCCCCAGCGCGGAATTTTTGCCATCGCGATGCGGTCGTCGCCTCGCATGATTTCGGCTTCTGTTGTGAGGTATCGATGGAAGCGGGGATAAGTGTCCAGGCTAGAACTATCGATCGGCTACGTCCCTTGCCCTTAAATATAATATCCACTTTCGCTTTTTTAAGTATACGTGAGAAATAACCGATACCAATACACTCGTTTATTAGTTTGACTAACGGAACCATAAATTCTCCTGAAAGGGTTCGTACTATGCGAGTATTAACATCAAAGCAGGGTAAAGAAAGAAAGAAAATGTGCTATATTACGTAAGAATAATCTTGTGTACAAGCATCCTACAAGCTAAAAAAACAAAACAAAAATACAATTTCAAAAATTGACAAAACAATGAACAAATTTAAACACAAGAAGACAAAACTTTTTGAACATACTTGAATTAAAGATAACTAAATAAAACAATCAATTACTAAATAAAGGTAAACTTGTTGACAAAACTAGAGAAGAAAAAAGCAAAAAAAACTTTCCAACATGTCCAAGGTTAAAACCTATCATTAAAAAAGTCATCCAGGTTATAATATGCCTTAGCCAATAAAAGCGACTTTAATTCTCTTTTAAATTTCTTAATATCCGATATATGTCTAACACATAGAGGAACATGATTGTAAATTTTTTTACTTATGTAAATTAATGAGTCTTTGGTAAGGGAAGACGTAGGAATAAGTAGGGGAACATCATTTACACGACAAGTCAAATGGCCAGTGTCAGAGGGTAGTTTGGGAATTTTGTGAATAAGAGCAGCTGTTTCTAAGATAAAGAGTGAAAAAAGAGTTAGGATTTTTTCAGAAATGAAGAGGGGTTTGCAAGAATCTCTTAACTTAGCAGAACACAGGTATCTAACTACTTTTTTTTGAATAACAAAAACAATGTTAAATAGCTCCTTATTGGTTAAACCCCAAAAAGGCAAACCATACCGAATATGAGATTCAACAAGTGAAAAGTACACTGAACGTGCAACCACCCCTCCCAGCTCTTGTTTTGCCATGCTTACTGCAAAACATCCAGAAGATAATTTCCCAGCTAAATGTAAAATATGATCTTCAAACCGAAGGCGACCATCAATGGTAATTCCTAGGAACTTGCAGCACTCTTTATTCTGCAAGATGGAATTTTCTTCAAACGTCAGACCCTGAACATCGCACTTAAACCCCATAATAGACGTCTTACTTACATTAAACACGAGCCTGTTGGAAGCATACCACCCTGATAAAATCTGAAGGTCTTCAAGGATACAAGTCTTAATATAATCAGAATTTTTATGGCTCCATAGTATGGTGGTATCATCAGCAAACTGAACCACCTTGCCCTGCAGTTTCAATGGACTCAAGTCATCCACATACAGTAAAAATAACCTAACCCAACCCAACACTGAACCCTGGGGAACGCCGCATTTTAGGGATCTAGAAGCAGACAAACGCCCAGACACTGTAACCTTCTGAGTACGATTTGATAGATAGGACTCAAGCCATCGCAACGCTACGCCCCTAAAACCATATTTATCGAGCTTAGATAACAGTATTCCATGATCCACACAGTCAAATGCTTTGGATAGATCACAAAACACTGCCGCTGATGACTCTCCAGAATTCAAGGACACATAGACGCTCTCCAAAAAGCTAAAAACAGCATCATGAGTCCCTTTACCGGCTTGAAATCCAAACTGATTTGCAGACAAAATGCCATTATGATGTAAAAAGGACAAAATTCTGCTTTTTACAAGTTTTTCAACTATCTTAGAGGGTAGACAAAATAGAAATGGGACGGAAATTACAAGGCTGATCCAAATCTCCACCCTTATGAAGAGGGATAACCACTGCCTGTTTTAAACATGAAGGAAAAATGCCAATGCCAAAGAATTGTTTATGGCAGAAACTAAAGCATTTAAGGCTGAATCAGGCAAAAAGAGTAACAACCTTGAAGATATCCCATCAGCACCAGATGATTTATGGTTTTTTAGGCGTTTGATTTCATTTTTTACTTCGGTAAGATCGATAGGATGAAAGAAAAATGAATGCTCAACCGACACTTGTTGAAGATAGTGTAAGGGATCAATGTTACTACGAATGCCCTTGAACAAGATATTAGGTATATCACAATAATAGTCGTTTAAAATGTCAGGTCTTAACTCAGATACTTTTCTATGGCAATGTCTAAAATCATTAATAATCGACCAACACGCTCTTTGCCTATTTGATGACATATTTAAGCGATCCCTATAATAATTAGATTTTGCTGCTTTAATTGTCTTTCTGTACAGACTACGGTATTTCTGATGATATACAAGGATATTTTCATTTGTGGTATATTTGTACAATTTAGTCAAAAAAACGGAGGTTTTTAGGTGAAATTCTAAGGCCTCTTGACCCATGGTTTTCGTTTCTTAGTTTTAAGCCTCATTTTAGGAAAGCACTGATTGATCTTATCACACAGAACTTGAAAAAATAAAGTAAGTGGGTCAGAAGCCGTTTCAAGTGCATTCCAATTTACCGAAGCTGTAGCAGCAGAAAAAGCATTGAAATTTCTCCTGCTGAAAATTCTTCCCATATAATGAGATGAAGATGATACAGTATTATATGGCATTTTAGCAAGAATAGCTTCATGGTCGGAAATACCAGATGGGAGTACTGTGCATAAAATGTTATCAAAATTTGGACAGAAATAGTCAATTGTAGTTGCAGATGAAGAAGTTATTCGTGTGGGAGAAAGAACGTGCATTTTCAAGTCGTAAGAATTTCAAATACTTAAAAGAGAAGTACGTGGCAAGGTTTCATCAGTGTAGTTGATATTAAAGTCACCAGCCAATATAACCTTAGAGTGTAGGGACAACTGGGATAAAAGAGAATCAAGTTTGTCCAGAAACATAGCAATATCTCCTATAGATGGCCTATAAACACAAAGAATATATAAATTAAAACGCTTACAAAAAGAAAGAGAGAATTCAAAAACATTCTCTAACGGAAGATTATTATACTTATCAATATTACAAAAAATCGTTTCAATTGTTTGCCTAGCCAAGATCATGGTTCCTCCATGTATAGATTGTTGACGACAAAAATTTGATATAGGAACATAATCAGATATTAAAAAACATTCACTAGGCCTCAACCAGTGCTCAGTCAGAAGTACAATATCAGGAAAATTACATGTGTCCAGCAAAAGATGAAGCTCATCCATCTTATTTCTTAGGGATTGTATATTAAGAATAAAGATACTTAAGCTTTTCGAAGAGCTAATTTCAATCTTACTAGTAGAATATGAACATGAATGAAATTCAACCTTCGTGGACATGTCTATAAAAAAGAAGAATTCAATTCACGATCAGTAATCAGTTCAAACTCATTAATTTGATGATTCAAAGACAATTTATTCGATGAAATATTAATTTTAAAATATTTGAAAATATGTGCATGTAATAATGATGCCAAGTCTGAACCAAAGTTACTGGCGTGATTAGACTCTAAAATCCCATACAGATTAATATTATTTGCATGAAAAGTACGATAAAGGGTCTTATTACTATTATAGATAACATTATGGTTTAAATAAGTATAAGGGCTTGTCATCACTAAAGTGTTTGTATCAACATGATTTTGAATTAAATTTTTTTAATTTTTTTTTTCATCAGATGAAGAACAAATTCCATTTAATATTACTATTAAAAAATCTTCTTTCGTAAAGTCCTTAACTAAATTTGATGCTGTCCTAATCACTTCACTGCTTGAACTGCCCGGCTTCAGGAAACACTGGACCTTGTAGTAAGCTTCAAATTTTAAATGTAAATGTTTTAGGAACACTCTGCTACAATTTCCACCAACAAAGAGAAGCCGAGGTCGACTATTGTCAGGTGTATTTGGCCTAGTTGGTAGCTGTGTTGGAGAATTAATAACAACAGATTTAGATATCTGTAACTGTTTCTTCAAAGCACAAATGTCGGAATAACAGGTATCTTTTTCAACCTCCAACACCTTTACGGAGTCTATAATAAGTTATCTTATAACATCTTCTTATTTAAGTTAGTTAAGTCGTTTACGTCTTTTTGAAGCAAGTTTATTTCAGTCTTATAGGTTGAAGACTCATTTTCTAATGTTTTTATCGTTACTATTAAATTTTTATTTAGGATATTTAGCTCGCTAATTTGTGAATTGAACTTAAGACTTGCGATTTCACTCACTTTCAGTAATGCCAACAATTCACCTTCTTTAATTTTTTAGTTTTCCAATTCAACTTTAAGTTCTTCATTCCGTTTATGCAGATTTTTCAGGGATGAGGAAAACTTCTTTTCGGCCTCCGACACTTCATCTTCAAAAACCATGCTGTTTCTTCTCATTCTCTCTATATGTCTATCCTTCTCTTTCAATTCTGTCAACAAATCATAAATCTTTTGCTCATCAATTTTTCCTTCCTGATCTCTTTCATTAAAATCATCTTGACATCTTTGTGAGCATAAAATCCTGTAGCCTCCCAGTTTTATGGCATCAGAATTTCTTTCCAGGCAACTTGGGTGGAACATTGAAATACAAAAGATGCAGCAATAATTTAGAAAATCTCTCCTTTGACAACATTTGAAACTGCGGTTCATTTTAGATTATAAGGAAATATTATTAAATTGATATAAATATTAATGGTAAAAACAGGAACTGCAAGTAAACAGTAACTTGAACTTAAACCCAACGCAGAAAACAAACGTACAACAAAACACACAATTGCACGTCCTACGGTTAATGTTCAATTATTTCAAGTTAAGGTCAATGGTAGCCAGATAATTTTAAATTTAGTCAAAACAGGAACTGTTTATAAAACAAAAACATTTACTGATGCAGGAACTTAATTAGTTTTTTAGGAAACACTTGTACCGCGAAAATATAGCACGTTAATGTAAACACGCAACACTAGATCAAACCAATTTAAATTAAATCAAAACAAAACAAAACTGAGCACTGTTACGAGTATAGACGTCTACTCTGTACAACTGCTAAGCCGATACTGAATGTGGTATACTACTGTTTTTTAATCTTTTAATTTTAACATTAAAGGAAGTCGACCGAAATGAAAATAGAAGATTGTAAATAGAAACAGGCATTTAATTACGAAATTAAGTGGGTATGCGGCTAAGAATTTTATCTGCAATGGATGAAAAGAAGGAATTAGAAGATTCTGCATTTAATGTGATCTTACTATTACTTAAAACTTGTCTATTCCAGTTTTGTTTTACTATTTTCCACATTAAAACTTATTATATAACAGCATTGTATAGATCTATAAAAGAAAATAAACTCAAACTTAGTATCCTTCTCAATATAATTGGCAACATAGTTTATGTTTTATAGGCTCTTGAAAGTTGCATATTTTACTAATTTAAAAAAAATGCTGAAGGTGAGTAGAAAATTAGTAAATATGGTCTGTCAGTTTAAAAAGGATTTAATTTTTTATGTATAATTTCATTCAAAATACTAACTCGTGCTCTTAGAGGTTTAAAGTTCTTGGCCTTGTTTAAATTTTGGTGAAAGAGCCAGAAAAAGAGAGTTAAAAAATCTCTCAGGTCATCTGGCTATAATCAAACGTTTCATTAAGAAATTGTAAATAACTATGATATTTATAAAGAAACTGCATAAGGTGATTTTTAACTTCACGATATGATTTCCGATACTTTTGATTTCATTGTGGAGGCGCCTAAGGGTACTTACGTTAAGATGGCATTATTGTACTTTGTAAAGGAGGAATTTAGTGCCAAAGGATCCTCAAGGCTGGCCAATAACTCATTGATGGTTGTATTAACCAAGTCGTCAATTATTCCTTGGAGTTCAGCCTCTTGTGCATCTACAGTAATCAATTCTACATAAACTTTTTAAGAAAAAATATATTTTATACTTACGAGAAGGGGCTCCTAAGGCAAGGTTAGCACTTAAAAGGGTTAAAATTGTATGGAAGAGCAACATTTTGTATGAGGTATTATGAATTCTTTCGTTTTTTCGATACGTTTAATAAAAGGTTCTCAAGTGCTTTTTTTGATTAGATATGAAGCATTGTTGAATGTTTGTTATAATATTGATAGCTAAGATAATATGTAGATATTTTTTTTATTTTGAAAAGAAAATAATTTTTTGTAATAAAAAACTGATAACCACGTCAATGGGTATACTTTAAGATTTTACAAAAAATTAATATTTCCATTAGATTAGTTGGTAAAAAGTAACTAAAAAAGAATACCATATCAAACAGGTTATTTTAAATGAAAACTACGAATTTGGTTAGAAGTCTCGAAGGTATATTTAAATTCAGAATAGGTTGCACGTGTTTCTCTCTTGAAGATATTATCAGATCTGATTAACATAACTAAAAGTCATAACTCAAAAAATAGCAACTTTAAAACTGCACCTTACGGACAGATTATGTATAATTATTAATTAAATATAATATTATATATATTATTAGTATAATTATTAAAAAATAATTAGTAAATATAATTATTAGTTTAATATAAATTATTAATTTATATTTAATAGATTATTATACTCAGCAGTGCGTAATCTGTATGTACACGTTGTTCTTTTTTAAACAATTTTCAAAAACTGTTGTTCAGGTCTTGATGTTGTCGTTGGATGTTGCCTTGAGCGGCGAAATACGTATAACCTATTGCAGGCGATTGTTTAAGTCATTTTAAGACAAACATCTCAAATAAAATGTGATGTTTTTTTGTGGTCTAGGGATATAAAATTAGATGTGTATTTAATTTTTTCTTTAAAAAGCAAGATACACAAAAAAATTAAAAAGCAAAAAAACTATTTTTGATTAGTTCATCCAAAGGGAGTAAAAAATCCACAAAAGTCAGTGACGTGCATTTTTCTAGTCAATATTATGGGTTTAGATATCGCTCGGAACGCCATTGAACGTAAAAAAAATTAATTAGACTAGAACCTAATCAACACCTTACTACTATAAATTACAGAGATTATAACATAACTGGATAAAGGCTTAGAACATTGAATGCCTAGCCTAGCTGCAATCCATAGGCGAGGTTGTTTGAGTTCACCATCTCTCAGACAATGATGTCAAATCGATTTTCCAATTTTTCATTCAATATATAATTTTCTTAATCCACTACATATTTTTTTATGTTGTATTTTGTAACAGGTAAAAAGTGAACACTAAAAGTTTCGTTTATTTGTAAATTAAAAAAATATTTGGGTAATCAAATAATTTTTCAGAATAAAAAGAAAGATTCCTGACAATAAGATAATGAAAAAAAGCAACTTGGAAAACAATGAGAATACCTCTCTGTTTACAACATTGTTACTAACTATTGTTTACTCCTTATAATATTGTTCTATGGTTTACAATGTACGTATCCGATGTTGCCCCTTTGTGTTGTTTTTCTAGATATTTTTTCATATCTGTGAAGCTAGCGCGCGTAGGCCCGATCGATATCTAGCAACCAAAGATATAGAACGCAGCATATGTCGTTTGCAAGCGACCTTTTATAGTCCGCGGCCACTGTTATTTAATCGATATAATGGCTCCCAAAGGATTTGAATTAATCTTTTTTCTATAATAAAAATCTAAATGCATTTCAGATGGTTGCAAACCTCTACAAACAAAAGTTTTTTGGTAAACAATTATTAAATTGTTAGATGTTAAAAAATATACAGGGCTATGTAACTCCTCACGGCTATAAGGAGAAGTTTTATTATCCATATCCTTTGGCAGTTATAGCCGTTTATAAAATCTAACTCATTAATTTTTAATCAAAAAACTTTCGTTTGTAGTTTGCAACCATCTCAAATCCGTTTAGATATTTATTATATATTACAGAAAAAAGTTTAATTTAAATCCTTTGGAAGTTAACCTTTTAATTAATGCCCTTAGTTTGTCGCGGTTTATCCCCATTATTTATTAACCGATTTAGTTATTCATTGTTATTATCTAGACCAGTGTTACTCAAACTTTTTTCGTGACGGAACCCTTTTAAAAAACTAAATTTTTAACGGAACCCTAACCTTTAAACTAAAAGCAAAATCAGTTATATGTGAATTGTTTATTAATAATCATACAAAAAAAGATAGATACAGTAAGTAGTGAGTTAGTAACCAAATGAATGAATGATGAAAAAGTTCATTTAATGCGAGGCATGTAATTGTTTTTATTCCTCATCAACTGGGTAATGTCAGGCTTGATAGAAGAATGTTGAATTCTCATCTCTGGTGCGGCATCCAGTCTATTGCGGTATTTTGTTTTTGTAGCTGTATATGCTGAAAATCGCGTTTCACACAAATACGTTGTTGGGAACGGCAGAAGAACATTCAAAGCTTCTGTGGCAAGTTGTGGATATTCATCACGAACCCTGCACTAAAAATCATTTAGTGAAATTGTTTTTAACAATGATTCCATGCTTGTATCCGATGTCATTTCTAGAAATGATTCATAGATCTGATTTGACATATTTTCAGGCTTCTGCATTTTAGATGAAAAAGGGTTTTGAATCCATGAGTTTATTTTCAGTTTTGTATTCTGTTCTTCAGGAAAGTAAGATTCAAAAGTCCCTTGCAGATCATTGAGATATTGCACCAATTCAACAAGTATTTCATTTTGAAATATTTCTGTATCACTAAGACTATGGTGACTAAGGAACTCACTTAGCAATGAAAAGCTTTCTATTTCTCTCTTACCAAAACAAGTAATCCAAAAATCTAATTTTCTTTCAAAGGCACTTATTTTGTTGTTAACATTGAAAACTGTTATATGTTTTCCTTGTAGTAGCAAGTTTAATTCGTTAAGTTTTTCAAACATGTCTGCTAAAAATGCTAGTCTAAATAACCAGCTTTTATCGGACAAACGGTCTTTTAAATTAAAAGGAACATCTGTAAGAAAAGCTTCTAATTCTGTTCTTAGTTCAAAAAGCCTTGTCAAAGTTTTACCCCGAGACAACCATCTTACTTCAGTATGGAGCATAGTGTTGTATGATCGCTACTATGACAAAATTAATTATTTTTACTGACTCATCAAGAACCAATTTTAGATTTGGTGGCATTTTCTTAACCGCGAGTGATTGTCTATGCAGGATGCAGAGGCTGGAACTACAATTTGGCGCTTTTATTTTTATTCGTGATAATGCTCCTATACTGTTCTACCTTGCCTTGGCTCCATCGTTACATCATGTTAAAAATTTCTTCTCCGGTTGTGTTAGTAGGCAGCGATGAGCACATAAGCAAGTCTTCTTCGTGTGCGTGTTGGTATGGATATCGCACAATTACTAGCAAGATGGCCAGTCCACCAATATCAGTCGACTCATCCATTTTAAAGACGAATTTGTTATTTTGAAGCCGTGAAACCAGTTCTTGTTTTATGTTTGCTGCGATATCCCCAATTCGGCGCGTAACTGTATCGTTCGAAAGCGGCACTGTAGAAAGATGCTTCTCCTGCTTGGGCATACAGTGTTGCCGCACCGACTTTTTGAAATGCACTAACCAAAAGCAAGCGGCGTAGTCCTGCTCATTTGCCGCTTTTCCGACGTCTAATCCGCTCTCGTGATTGGTCACTTTTAGCATCTTAGAAAAGTACTTAAAAAAAAAACCTCACATCAGAATGAGTTGAAAATTGGTCAAAGTGTTTCTTATTCGATTCCGCTCAGATTCACTATTTTGTTTGGCGATCCTTTACAATTTACATTTTGTGATTTGCTATTATTGGCTTCCCTCGTCAGCTGTTCAGGCTGGCTTACATCTTGGTCGGGCGTTTTCACGTCGTTGCCAGTTTTACCGATGGTATTTTATTTACAGTTTATTAAATTTTAAGATAACCAGATCGAATATCACAAAACAAAATAGTGGATCTGTGCGGAATCGAATAAGAAACACTTTGACCAATTTTCAACTCATTCTGATGTGAGGTTTTTTTTTTAAGTACTTTTCTAAGATGCTAAAAGTGACCAATCACGAGAGCGGATTAGATGTCGGAAAAGCGGCAAATGAGCAGGACTACGACGCCTTAAATGTACTAGATTGTACTAAAATTTTTTTCGATAAGGTGAAATGTTATTCGTTTCTCGTAGAAAATCCCTTTTTTGCACTAATAGAATTAAACAGCTATGTTTTTAAAGTATTTTTATTTCTTTTCATTATAAAAAAAAACAAAAATAAAAATATAAACTTAAATCTCTAATTCCTCTATAATTATTTAATAATTGACAAAAACTAAATCTAGTATCTACTAAGGGCCAATTTTACAAGTTCGAGTAAACACCAAACTGAAGATTAGTTTGACATTACTGACGTATATCTAATTATATAAATGTCAACAACGTCAATCTAATTTTCAGTTTGGCGTTTACTGGAACTTGTAAAATTGGCCTTTACTAATTTATACTTAGAATAATATTATAATTAAGTAATTATAAATAGTCATATGTAGGTCATTTTTGTCATGTCTCTACAAATGGGAACGATTTCCTTTTATTTGCTTATTGCAAATTTTGCAATAAGGATAATTACTATTGGGACATTTTATACACCATTTAAATTCTGACTCCCAGCTAGAACAATATTTTTGCACATACCTAGGCTTCTTTCGGCGTTTTTCTGTGAATTATTCATTTGATGAAGAGTAATCATCACTTGATGTTTTGTTACCCTGGTCTTTCTTATCTGTCGAAGTTGATGGCTGATTCTGCTGATCATCGTCAGTAGATTTTTTTAAATATTAGATTCTAGAAAAAAAAACAGCTATATGATAATTTAAAAACACTAAGTATACTATATTTGCTATAAATGAAAAGACATTACAGAGTAGTGTAGTATGCTAAATAAATTTATTTTTATGATTATATATCAAAATATTTAAAAACGAGTACTTACTTATCCATGTTTCTCGTTGGCTAAAATATTCTTCTTGTTTTAAAACAAAAGTACACACGCACAACCAGCGGGATTAAGTGGCAACAATTGTCGAATATAACCCAGGCGAAAAATAAATAACAAAACCTAAATCGATAAAAAAGAAGAACGGGGAATCCCAGACATCAGCGAGTCCACGTTATTGGCGGAGTAGAGTTGAGGAACAACGCGCGATGCGCGGGAACAGCGTATAGCAGGCTGGAGATGGGCGACTGGACATCGACCGATGTCGCAATGTGTATGACCAAACTTTTGGTATGCCTTTCGCCATTGGTTCTATTTAAAATTAAAAAATGTACTGGAATTAGGTCTATATATGATAAAATGTGCTTTTGTACTTTGTTGTCGAAAATGTATTAGAAATAGTACAAATGTACTCAAACGGCAACCATGGGCAATGCGGCAACTAACCAAATACGATGCCTCCGTGGCCTTTACATTCACAGTCTGAGTCGCATACGTCATAGTTTTTTGGCTTCTTAATAATTGTTCTTTTTTACGTAGAAAAAATTCTTTACTTTTGTTTTTGAAGTCGGGATGTACAGTTTCTAAATGTCGGCGCTTCTTAGCAGGTACCATCGAACTATTAGGAGGGAGTTTGCTGCACAACATACAACGAGGTGAGCCGTTGGAATCAACAAATCCGAGATTAATGTATGATTCGTCATTAGATGTTTTACTACTTGAACTTGGAACCATAAAACTAGAAGTTGACGCCGTCATATCACCTTGATTTGAATTTGACGCTTCATCCAAGCGAACCAACACCTTTTTTTGCAACACCTTTAAGCCAGCGCTCCTTCTTCTTTAACACTAATTTGATTTTGTCAATTTTATGATAATAGTATCTCTTGACGCACAAAATACAAGATTTTACAACCACTACGAACAACAACAAGACAAGCGAACATAAAATACTGAGCGCGGTGTGAGTAAATTTTGTGGTACGTTGCTTAATTAATAAATTCTCCGCGCCAAACAATCCTCCTTTATATTATACCAGCAACCATCGAATCATCTCGAATTCCTCAGAAAATTCGGAGAGCCAGACGATTTTCTCTGAAGTACGCGTCGACGCACGAGCACGAGAAATAGCGCCACGAACCGAGGCGTAGCCGATCGATAGTTCTAGCCTGGACACTTATCCCCGCTTCCATCGATACCTCACAACAGAAGCCGAAATCATGCGAGGCGACGACCGCATCGCGATTGCAAAAATTCCGCGCTGGGCACATATTTTGCGTTGATTCGAAATAATATTTTACTGCAGTTATTATTGTAGTCTATAGTAAGATTACGCATTTAAAATTTTAAACTACCAAACTATTTTGATACTCGCTTTGAGTTTTAAAAAGAATAAAAATTCGGTATTTAAATTAGGTGGGTAAATTAACAATTTAATTTTTAACTTACATTTTACAATCTTAATTTTATTTAGAATAATGCCTACCTCTTGCTGCATTCCTGTTTAAGCTCAGAAAAAATTAAAATGGATTTTAAATTTTTTTTTTTTGTTTTTTTAAATTATTTTCGGAATCATTCAAATTTTCGATTTTTTAAATAAGCAACAAAAATTTGGCGTAGACTATCCATTTTCGTATTTTGAGGGTAGACGAATTTGAAACACCGTTTATGTATATTTTTCCAATAAAATAAATAATAAAAATATGTAAAACATTTATCATATACCTAAAAATATGTAATAATAAAAAAATATATTATCTTGTAAAATGTAAAATATTAGGTCCCGCAGTATCTCCACTTAGTCGTTCCACTGTACGGCGTGCGCCACCAAATCTCGGCTTCAATTTTGACGCCACGAAACCAGTGTCACGGCTAGAACTCTCGATCGGCTACGACCGAGGTCATTCGATTGCTTATAGTTCGGGGGCGAATGGTCGCGTACGAGTAACGCTGTAACCTTTCGATGTAATAGGTCGGGCATTTACTTAATAATACATACATATATTAAATGTTCGTATATGTACCAGTAACACCTATAAGTAGGCGTTTCGTTTTGGTTATTTATTTTTATCTTAGGTAACTTTATTCTTATAGGGTTCACTTTAATACATGCATTCATTTATTATGACTGCTGGCGGAGCCCTACCGGAGGTTTTGCGGAGCACCGGGGCTCCGCGGAGCACACTTTGAATAACTTTGATCTAGTCAAAAAATTATTAAAACACCTTTGGAATCCCGGGAGATAAGGGCATATTGATTAAATAATAATGGGCGCCGACTATAAATATGTTGCTGGCAACCGACACATGTCTCGTGCGATATGCGCTGGATCTCGACCAGACACCACTACCTTCATTTTTGCACACCTTAATTTTGCGGCATTTCGGGTTCGAATAAGCGATACATTTGATAGATTATGATAATATACTTAATTACACATTTTTATTAATATTTTGGTATTCAATACCACAGATTTAACTAGCTACGCTAGTTAAATCTGTGTCAATACTTAATAGATACTTTGCAAATATGCCGTCATTTACAATATTATAATAACCTAGGATGACACCATTGACACCTAACTCGCCTGTGAAAGGAACGATTTGAATTTACTTTTTTCCAATATATGTGACAGGCTTCTTTATCATTTTTCAGCAAAAAGGGAGTTTTTAGTCTTAATGTTAATTAAAGAAACGCACTGAAACCACTGAAAAGATCCTTTTAATACTAATACTGTACGAAAGGTGCACCAACCAAACGTAAATAACGAGCGCAGTTGCCGAATACCTTTATCGCAAGAATATTTCTGGGCAAAATCTACAGCGTTGCCGCTGTGTGTGTGGAAATTTGGTGATTTAAAGAATCCAAATTAAAAATATTAATTATTATTAGTGTTTAGTGTAAATATAGTACAAAATAGTTTTGATTATTAAACGAGTTTCACTATTTTTTTTGCTTTATAATAAAGAATGCAACTTAGTTTCTGCTAATTACAATAATTTATTATATCACTTTATTCTCTTCTGTTAAAATTGAGTAATCACTGGCAACCTGGAATTCGAAGCATGTTTATCAACAAAATATCCCCTCTACCCCTTGTGTAGCTTAAAAACAAAATTAAATTAATATAAATATACCACTATAAGGTTCCAAATCAGACTTACCTAGAAATGGGAATTACAGAAAAGAAACTGCAAATAACCTAATAACTACATAAGCAAACATCAGCGCCAACCAAAGGAGGGTCAGGTAACTTTTAGCCCAGTCAGAAGCTTGCATTTTTTTTTGCAGCTTCACCTTTATTTTAGTAGTATTAATCTAAGTCTTTACTCTTTATTTACACTTTACAAAATATAATAGTCTTAAACCTGAAACACTCCATTTTACTAGATAGATGGCGCTTCCAATCTTAAATGACGTGGGATCGATATCTAGGTAGTAAGATTAAAACTAAATTATCCACTGTAAAATCGCGCTTCCTTCCACGTATTTTAACAAATAAACTTGTAAGATTATTTAGCCAATCGATATTCGATTTTGAAAAAAAACTAGATCGATTACTGAAAAGATCGCCTTGAAAAAATGAATCGATTTTAATCGACCTTTGAATAAAATCGACTTGAATCGTACGTCCCTAATAACATCCAGCACCAATCGAGAACACAGCACATGTCGTTTGCCAACAAGCCGTGTATAGTCCGCGCCCGCTGTTATTTAATCGATTTAATGCCCGTATCTCCTGGAATTTAATCCAGATATTAACAATGATATTAACAGACAACTAAATCGATTTATGGTGGATGCAAACCTCTACAAACTCGTTCCTTTTTTTGATTTTTTTTTAAATTTTAAAAAGTCAAATGTTAAAGAGATGAAAAAGGCTTCCAAAGGATATTGATGAAACTTTCGTTTCTAGAGGTTTGCAATCATCTTTAAGATAAGATATTTATTATATATTATAGAAAAAAAGTTATCGAATTCCTTCTTCCAAGTTACACCCTTTATCATTTCTTCATTTGACTTATATAAATTTTCACAAAAAAAACCTTAATTTGTAGAGGTTTGTAACCACCAGAAATTGATTTAGTTATTCATTTTTAATATCTGGACATAAAATTATTAAAATTCCTTGGGAATTGTAGGAGATACGGACAGTATACCAATTAAATCCAACAGCCAAACAGCGGGTGCCATCTATTAATTGGTTGCTGGCAAACGGCATATGCTGCATTCTCGATTTGGTTATAAAAATTCCTATATTCCTTAAAAATCAAAATAACCTCATCAACATGGTACTCTTTCCCAGTTATTTTTTTCCAACCAACCCAACCCAATGGTATAATTAGTTTTTGTGGTATCTTCTACAATTTTGAAAAAATCGCCGATTTTATTTAAAAACAAAAATAGCACATCGTACTCTTTTCTAGTGATCTTTTTTTGATAATTTTTCGACAGTAAAAACTATAAAAACATGGTTTAAATAAACAAAAATAGTTTTTAACTAAGTAAATAATTAATCTACCGTTTTCTCACTATTTTTGGACGTGCCTGGTATGAATAAAAAATATATTTTTTTCAAAGGTAATATTTTCAATGCGTAGTAACTGCACTAACAACCGTAAAAAGAGTCAATTATTTGCCATTTTACTGCACACCTCGAACCGCTAAACCAAAAAATCTAAAAAAAATACAACAAAATAAACTCCTCAAAGTTGGTAAATTCGACACTTTCACGGACGAACACCGTCTGATTATAGAGGAGTAAACTGGGTCGGTCCGTCCGCTTTTCGTTCTTAATTGAGCCCAGGCTAGGAGAGTTTCCAGTTAACTTTTTAAGTGTGTACCTACGAGGTAAATTTACTAAACAGTTTCTAGTTAATTCGAAAGTGGCGGCCCTTTAAGCAACTTTAAAAGGGCCAATTTAGGGACGCGGATGGGCACTAGACCGACACGATAAATTGGAAAGAATGCAAAGTTGAAGCGGGAGAGAAAAAAAAGTTTTGCTGAGGTTGATTTTGATGAAAATTTGTTTTAGTTGAGAATTGTTCAGTTAAAAGTAGCTGGAAAAGAGTAGGTACCATGTTTATAGGTTTTTCTTGGTTTTTAGACAAATTTTATGACTTTTGGAACATCACAAATCTTATCCAAAGCCCAGCTTTACAATTCAAATATTGAGACAGAAGTTAGAAAGTAATATGATGGGTTTGTTGATAAGTTAAACCCAAGAGTTCAAGGTAAACCCATGTTGATGGGTTTGCCTTGATTTTTAGGAGAACGTGATTTAGAATATGACAGATATTATCCAAAAACCGATCTTATCATCCAAATATTGGCCAAAACGTAGCCAGTAGTAGAAAATAATACCATGTCTAGGAGTTTATTTCAATTTTAATAGCAATTTTGTAATTTTAGAAAAATCCCCACAAATATAAAAAATTGAATTTTTCTGACTCTGACCATGTTTTTTCGATAATAATCAAGTCCGTATATTTTATACTGCTTATTTGTTATTTTACGTTTGTACCTCCGCAGTACTTCAACTGTAATTACCATGCACCAACAAATATTACCATGTAATACCATGACTGGATTGAACACATCCAAGAAACATTATGTAACAATATCTTAGCTTCTCGAGCAAATATTTTTTTGAGATCTTAAATTGTATTTCAAGGAGCTTTCAAGAAATTTTATATATTAAGAAACACACGATTTGGAGCACCAGAAGCTGATATAAGAATATAAGAAGAGATATCCACTAGTGTACAAACAGAAAATTATGCTATTAAGTACAGACTCTCCTGTAATAAAAATCTCAGTATCTCAGCTTCTATTTCAAGTATTTTCTTAGGGTTTTTAATTACAGGTAAAGAGACTTAGTGGATACCATAAAAAATAATTATAGAACTGTGTTTATTGGAAAAAAGTAGCTGAAAATGAGTATGATGAGGTTATTTTAATTTTTAAGGTATTTTTGGAAAATTGTTGGCAGCAAAAAACTCTTTACACCGTTCACTATTCACCATTCTTCACACATTAGTCAAAAAAAGTAGCTGTAAAGATTACCATGTTGATGGGTTATTTTGATTTTGAACAAAAATAGGTGATTAAAATAGGAACACTCTAGTTATCAAATAAAATCAACTGACCAAAATTTATATAAACCGAATATAAAGCGGAAGCAGAAAATAAAAAACCTAATACTAACAGTTTTAATAAAATGGATCACACCTGACGCTTTTATATTTTAGTCACAACCTGAAATTAAAATATCAAAAATTTATGCAAAAAAGAAGCAAGAACTATACAAACAAAAACATGCACTATAGTATCTTTCTGCCCTATCCAATATTTTTTTCAGACTATGTCTAAAGCCCTTAAATGTTGCAACCTCTTGGTGTTACAAGGAAGGTGATTGAATACCTTAATATCTTAAAAAAAATTGATTTTAAAATAATAGTAGTTTTGTTGTCTCGTTACATACCTAGGGTTTTCGAAAATATTGTAAGAAATAATCAGTATATGGAAATAGATGACTGTTTAGAAGAATGTTTTCCGGAGTAAAGACAGGGTGGCAGGATTCACCCTGAGAGCCCTCTTTTGCAATATAAAAAGCGACTGGTTAAGATTATTGCTGGTATTCCCCCAAAAACAAACACCGTAGAGGAGACGAGATTTGACAAGGGCAAAATATACAGCCCCTACCGATCGCTACACCTCAGTTGCAACCCTAACGGCAATAAAGCAGCCAGTTAATATGTGACTGGAAATGTCAAGTACATGATTTATAAGACTAAGCTGTCATCAATGATGATCCCAAGAAATTTGCTGTTCATCAATGTCGTATTTACCAATTGGCACTTCCTTAAGCCCACCTCCAAACGTCAGGATTTTGGTCTTATTGAAAATCACTGATAGATGATTGAAATCAAACCAATCCGATACACTTTGGAGGCCCATCAACAGGGTCAGGCACAAAGATTTACAATTTCAGGTTATGCCAAAAAATGGTGGTGTCATCGGTAAATAAGGTATTTTTCCCCTGAATGCCCAGATTTGTAAGACCATTGACATACAGGAGAAAAATAGTAGAACCAAAGACTGATTCCTGTGACCGAAAATAGTCCTCACTTTCTGAAAACTCAGAGCTCACAACAAGACGATGACAACCCACGGGATTAGCCAGGACTATGGTACGTCCTTCAATCCATAGCAGCGGGGCATATCCACGAGTGCAGGAGATGAATCCAACACCTCAAACTGTTGATTCTGTTTAGCGCACACTCTTTTTATAAAATCTTTAATATTTCAGCTTTTATTAGAAATATTTTAATGAGGCCTTAAATCCAAACTAAAAAAAAACATAAATTTATTTTTTATCTCAAAATCCTAAATCATTACAGTAAAACAGATACCACAATCGTGTTTCACGGAAAAAAACCCTATCAATACCATTTTTACTTTTTTAATATGTTAAATAATACTGAAGATACAAGCGGGATCCTAAAATTAAAAATTTTCAAAATCACATTGTAGCTTAAAAATTATAACAGCTGTGAAATTTTTGACAACGACATATTTCGTTTCATAAAAAAGTAACGTAGTGATGCGAAAACCGCAAGGCTGTAGCTCCTATAGTAACCGATATAACATACAAAAGTGTCCAAATTTGGATACCCCGTGCAAGAAATAAATGATTGTGCTTAATACAGCGTTTCTTGATATAAAAAACTTAAATCAATTGTACAATTTGAGAGTAACACAATTTGGAGCACTAGAAGCTGCGATATTGACTAGCATACAGGAAATAAATGATACGTTTTAGTGCAGGCTTTTCTGTAATAAATTAGGTAGTTAACAAAAACTAGTCCAATAATTTGAATAGGATTTTTAATCAGTTTTGAATTTAAGTAAAGAAGCCTTCAAGGAACTTCACATATCAAAAATCAGACAATTTTGACTTCTGGGAGCTAAGATATTCTGGTACGCTAGACTAGACATCAACAGTCTTGTTTTTTCTGAAATATCCACTATCTCAGTTTCCATAAAAAACTTTTAATGGAGTTTTTAATCCAAATTAATTTTTTTTTCAAAGAATCTTACATATTTATCTAAGAATCACACTATTTAGCGCACTAGAAGCTGAGATATTCACTAGTGTATAAGAGGTAAATGATTTTGCGTAGTACATGCTTTCCTGTAATAAACACCTCAATATCTCAGATCCTATTTGAAGGATTTTGATGGGGTTTTAAATTGTAATTGAAGAGGCCTTCGAAGAACCTTACATATTAAGGGTCACACGATTTTGACCATTAGAAGCTAAGATATTCAATAGTCTACAAGAGGTATTAATTCTATTTAGAAGGAGCTCTTATTATAAAATCTCCTGTATCCTTGCATCCAATTGGAAATATTTTAATGCAGTTCTCAATTGCAATTGAGAAGTTTCTTAAATCCTTTAAGAAAAACCGAGATGTTGACTGGTATACCAGAGGTTTAAAATTCATAGGCATATAATACTCTAAACGATCCTTGGTACGAAAAATTTGCGTCTTAGATTGTAGCTGAAGGAGTCTTTAAGGAATTTTGCAAATTAAGAATAACACAATTTGGAACACTAGAAGCTAAGATATTTACTAGTGTAGAAGAAGCTAATGATACTGTTAAGTACAGGATGTCATTAGTTCCAATTCAACAACCACACAGGGATAAATTTTACGGAACATGTAAACTATAAAATTTTCAGCAGAAGCAAAAAAAAAAACAACAGTTTATCGCTAGAGTTTCGTTACACAACCGTATACAGAATACAAACTACATCATTATTGTTATTTCGAGATTAGAGGTTGTAGGTGGCGCCTACAGAGATGGAGATAGACTCTTACAGAGACCAACTTTTTAAAGCAAATTATTCTAACAAAGGACTCTCTGACTGATGAAGAACCATGCAATTTTCAGCACTAGATAATCAGTAGCGTACAAGGAATAAACGATTCCTAATACATCTCTCTTTTGCAATATAAAAAGTGACTGGTTAAGATAATTACTGGTATTCTCCAAAAAACAAACACTGTAGAGGAGACGAGATTTGACAAGGCCAAAATACACAGCCCTAACGGCAATAAAGCAGCCAGTTAATGTGTGACTGGAAATGCCAAGTATGTACATGATTTATGAGATTAAGGCTGTCATCAATGATGATTCCAAGAAATTTGCTGTTCATCAATGTGGTTTTTACCAATGGGCACTTCCCTAAGCCTACCTACACAGTACAAACTACATCATTATTGTTATTTCGAGATTAGAGGTTGTAGGTGGCATTTACAGAGGTAGAGATGCATACAGAGACCAACTTTTTAAAATAAATTATTCTAACAACGGAGTCTGACTGATGAAGAAGTATGAAATTTTCAGCACAGCACTAGATAATCAGTAGCATACGAGAAATAAACGATTCCCAATACAGCCTTTATTTTTACAAAAACCTCAATATCTCATCTTCTATTTCACGGAATTTAATGGGGCTTTTAACCAGAGTTAAACAAACTTGTAAGAAATCTCTCATTTCAAGAATTACACGATGTTGAGCCCTAGATTCTGAAATATTCACTAGTGTACAGGAAGTAAATGATTCGTCTTAGTACAGGTCTTTGTGTAATAAAAACTTTTATATCTCAGCTTCTGTTTCAACAATGTTATATGGGTTTTCAGTAATAGTTAAGGGATATTTTGTGGAATCATAAATATCAATAGAATAATAGAATTTTGGTCATTGAAACCCAAGTGATTTATTGATGAACCAAAAGTGAATACTTTTTATTACTAAAGGACTCTCATAATAAAATTTTCTTTTATCTATTTATCTGATTTTATTAACATTAAATAAACAAAATTAAATAACTCAAAAACATATATACTATTTATGCAAATTTTTATTATTCTTTAATTCTTTCTGCCTCTGTTCCTTGGCAAGCTTCGTTTGCATAATGACCACTTGCGGTCCATTGACGCCCGTACTATCAATCTGCTCCTGAATGCACTGTTGCAAAATGTGCAGGAAAAACAGGAAAGAGAGCAACGTAAGTACACTAAGGCCTATACTTCTCGTATCCTTTTTTTTACTAAAAAAAATCCGATTTTTTATGACAAGTATATATGAAGTAAAATTTTACCAACCTGGATCCGTATGAGGAAAACTGATGTTGCGGCACTACGTGGTGAGGCTGATGGTAGTGATTAATGGCCCCATGGAAATCGTTGTTTACCGCTGAGGCTAGTGAGGAGGGCATCTTGATCGCTTCACGAACGTTCGTAGTAGACTGACTGAAATTCTTAAGAAAAATGGGACAGAAATACTGTAAAACGATTAAATCTGGCGACCTGGCGAGACGACACCAAACCAAAAAGCGTGTCACCCGCAATTAAATTCAAAAATAAAAAAAATTAGTTTCGGTCGCGAGAATTATTACTTTAATATAATGTTTTTCTGTAATGATGAAAAATGTGACACTTTTCTGAAGTTAACATTAATTTAATGTGGGATTTTAGCTTGGATGTGGTGAGATTTAATGTTGGCTTTAGTAAGGTACCGTTTTACGATTTCACAGTAGATATGAGAGTTTTTGTCATTTTTTTTAATTTAAAGAAATTATTGATTTTTTCAAAAAATCGGATTTAATATTGGAATTCTTATCTTTGGGTGACTTGGTTAGTTACCATGTTGATTTACATTTTCAAGGAAAAAAAAAGATCTTGAGAAGCTGTTTTTGGTATCAAAAATCTACTTTTATCATTAGATTAGTGATCATTAGGTGTTTTGTGTATGTTATGGTCTGATGATGCTCTAGTCGAGCGAAACATGTAACCTTTGTAATTTTATTAAATGTATTTGTGATGCTGTAGATTTTGTGTTTTTACCTTTTATAAAAGTGTATGACCAGCATCTTTGAGATAATGGATGGATTTTTCGAGTTAAAAAAATTAGATTAGAGGGATAAAAGTAGCTAAAGAATTGTACTATATCCATTTTTAAAAGTTTTAGTTTAATTTTTAAGAGAAATTGTAGATTACCTGTAATGTGGTCGCGGATTCAGCACGTATGATAGACATTTGATTAACGTTTTAGTTGTGTTTGGAAGAAGCAAATTAAACATTTGCTATTTTCTAATTAAATACTTTGTGTGCCACGTTCGAATTGCTCTAGTGTGAGGTTTTTCTTTTTTTGAAAAATGTCAAGTAATAGTGTATTTGATGGTGATCCTAATACTTACATTTTCAGCTTCATGCGGAATATATCATGTGAAAGTTTTCAGAACTATAATATGTCTTAAATATGTTATGCGTCTAATAACGAATTTTATTTAATAGTAATGTATTTATATTTAAGTTAAAGAAAGGCATTTAGCTAGTTATACAGGGTGTCAATAATATAAGTCAAAAACAACCAAGACACAGGGTGATAAAGTTAATGTATTTTTTTTTTAAATGTTGGCCATAAATTTAGCATTTATTCTTCTGCTATTAAATTATTTACCATTATTTAAAGGACAGCCTGTATATGTTTTTTTCTGGCATTGGTTCAACCAATTGACCAGTTTCTCTCTTTGTGATAAAGTAGGAAAAAACAAATAGTTATATATCTGATAAGTTTCGTGGTGTTAAGCTAAAAAATATATTGTAGCGTTTTTCCCGTTCGCATTGGTGCGAATTAAATACTTGAATGCAACAAAAATAGTCAACTGATTTATTTACACCCGCACACTACTAAACACGATTACTTACGACTACTAGAAATATTTATTTTCACCGTATTTATTTACAAATATTTATATCTAATTTAAATCTTGCGCTAATATTCCGAACTTTAGTGGACTGAACTGACAACTTCCATCTTGTCTTACTAAACATGTAGCAAAAATTTAGGGGATTATTCGTTGGTCTAAGGATATTTTGTCTTTTTATGATTTTTGATAGGACGCTATGTTTCGAAGATACTAGGCGAAAAAGAATTATGACAATTGTTCAAAATGACTTTCCCTCCGCTCGGATGCAAGAATCCAATCTCCCCCTCATCGACTCCCGAACTCTTTCAAAAACACCAGGATCGCTTCTGATTGCGTTACACCCAGCAATTATCCTATTTTTTAAATCTTCCACTGGAGTAGGATAAACTAATGGCTTTAGGTGTCCCCATAGGAACTAATCCAAGAGGTTTGAGTCCGGGAATCGAGCAGGCCATACGTGAGGTCCACCTCGACCAACCCAGCGATCTCCGTATGTTACTATTAAAAACTGTCGAGTCAAAATGCTTAAACTGCGCTGGTGCACCATCGCACATAAACCGCATTATATTTCTTGTAGCCAATGGTACATCACCCCGCAGAAACTGACGTAGCGTTTGTTCGAAAATTTTGCAGTATACCTCGCCGGTAAGTCGTCCTAGCCGAAATACCGGTCCAATTAGAAAGTCAGCTATAATTCCCACCCAAACGTTTAACGAGAACTGATTCTGAAGGTAATATTCAAGCACCTCATGTGAATTTTCTTCTGCCTTGGTTACTGGCTTTATCTCTAAAAAGAATAAGAGTTAGTAGTTGAGGGATTTGAACCAGTGTCTATTGACAGAACGCAATACGTGAAAAAAAACTGCAAGAAGAAGTGCTTGAACGCGTTGTATGTGGTACCGGTACAATAAATATTCTCTAAGAATCTTCGAAATTGTTCCGTTACTTACATTTCAAGTATTTGCAATTTTTCGAGTAGAGGTACCTGTATCTTCTGCTCCACATTCTCCTTTAGTTGTTCTTACCGTCATTGGCCTTTCTAGTCCTCCAGTTCGCTTCAATGCTCCTGTTTCACGAAGTGGTTGATGTATATTTTGGAAGGTTTTTCTAGGCACATTACGATTAGGAATTTTCCTGACATTGTTATATTAACAAAACATTGGCTTAGACCCAATAAATATTTTTGTATTGATGAGTATGTACCACTGTCAGTTTTTAAAACTCTCTGCATGGAGTGACTGCTGTTCTAATTAGGAGACGTTTTCAAAACTTTTTCTGTACTGTTGATAAGTTTGGTGATGCCTCAATTGAACGGGCTTCTTGAGTGTTCGGTGTGTTTTTGTAAATTGTTTAATATGTACGTTATTTGTATATACCGCCCGCCCTCTGGGGATATCAGTATGTTTCTTGAGGTTAGATTGTTTTCTGTCCCAGCTCCCTGTTCACTCGCATGTTATTTTAGCTGGAGATTTTAATATTAATTATTCAGAGGTTTCCTTACCGCAAAGAATTTCTTTTGATGGAATTTTCAAATCATTTGCACCATGCATGTTAATGCACCCACTCGTATTTCGTCTTCTTCATCGACCACTATTGATTATTTCTGCAGTAATTTGGACGGTGTTGCCTATTCAGTGCACTCAGTGGAGAGTATTTAGTGGGAACAATTTGAATTTATTTTCTCAATCCATTTCGTCTGTTAACTGGAATACAATTTAGACTGCTCCACAACCATTTTCTTCCTTTTAATATACATTGCGTGATAAAATAAATATCTGCTTTCCCTTAGTTAGACTTAAATCCAAGAGACGAAAACCATCAATCACCGCGGGACTAAAAACATCTGCCCAAAATTTGCGATTCTTAGCAAGGCTTTGCAAATCTATTGACAATCAATTCATCAGATTTTATTTTTAGGATTATCAGAAAATTTATAGCCGTCTGATAAAAGTCAGAAAGGAACTGTATTACAATGAGCGCTTAGACTCGGCCAGTAACAGACAGAAGGAAAGTTGATCAATCATTAACGAAGGTAGGCAGTCTTCTCGTCGGTAGTTGGTTGAACAAAAAAAAAACCCTTTTTGACCAAATACAATGTGCTGCCCCCTAATCAGTATGGATTTCAGTAATCTAAGGGCACGCATGATGCCATTTTCAGATTCTTGGAAAGTGTGCGGTTTTCTGTGATCTGTCCAAGGCCTTCGATATGTGTGAATCATGGAATTCTGCTGTCAAAGCTTGATTTTTACGGATTTAGGGGAGTGGCTTTGAGGTGGCTGAAGTCATACGTGTCAGGTCGCACCCAGAGGGTGGTTGCATCTGGATTTTCTCCAGGGATAGCATACCATAAATGTGGTGTACCTCAAGGGGCAGTGTTAGTGATTATTGACTTTAATGACTTAAGCTCTCTACCACTGCATGGACTAGTGGTTCAGTTTGCCGATGATAGAACAACTTTGTAGCATAACAAAGATCAAAAAGTAGTTGGATCTCTCATAGTAGAGAACCTTTACAAAATTACAGAGGGGTGCATCTGCAATCAGCTTGTATTCAATGTTAATAAGATTTTTATTCTGGGCTTAAATGTAATGTGGTGGGTTTTTTATTTGATGAGCAGAGCCCACTACATGGTGGGGATTATTGTCGATTTCTCAGCCTCTTCATTGATGAGAGTTTAAGGTTTGACAACCATGTTTTGGGCCTCGCTGCAAAACTTTCTTCTGGTTGTTTTGCAGTCAGGGTAGCCAGGCATGAGTTGGGGGGGTTGTTTGCTCGTTCAGTTTATTTCGCCTTAATAGACTCTCATATCCGTTATGGGTTGCGATTTTGGGGTTTGTGCTCCAAGGGACTCCTTAACATCATTTTTAATATTCAGAAAAAAGCATTAGGGTATCTGTGTGGTGTTGGTCTGAGAGTCTCTTGTAAACGTCTTTTTGTAGCTGAAAGAATTTTAACAGTTTTCTCACTCTTTATATTGGAAACTGCTACACTCATACATAAGTCCGTTAGTCCACCATCCTGCACCAGTCATAATACTCTTCGAGTAAACAACTTATCTCTTCCAATCCCCACCTCCTCACTCACGAGAAACTCTCTTATATTTATTAGTCGTAAAATATTTAATCATGTTCCTTTTTCCCTAAAACGTTTAGGAGAGAACTTAAAAGCTTACTATCATTCAAGAGTATTTCAACGACTCATTTTAATATTTAGATTTAGATCAGATTTTTCTTTATTATTCTTGTTTTATGTTAGTTCTTGCCTTTTCTTTTCTTCTATTTTAGTTTTTTCTTTGATTATGTAAAATATGCTCCTATGTACAATCAAAATCGATTGTGTATCCTGTTTGTAAACTTAGCAAATGAAGTATATTTTGACATTGACTTTGACTTGACTTAAACTCATTCATGGTACAACCGACTAGCTTCTAATAAATTACCATCAGCAAGTCCATAAATATAATGCATGTCAGCCATCTCAGCTTTCGTCTTCACTAACAAGACTTTAAGTATTAAACACAGAAATACAAAATCAAAGTTTTTCTAAAATTTTAACACTGATTGACAACCAAGTTTTTTCGGCTACGTTAATAATATTAATACTAACTACTAAAATTGGATGGTTGACATTTTTTTTTCTCTCCGTATCTTCGAAACAAAGCATGCTATCAAAAATCATAAAGGGACAAAATATCCTTAGAATAGTCCAAGGAATAGTTCCTTTGCGAATTTTTGCCGCATGTTTAGTAAACACCCTGTATATTCGGCTGATCATAATTGTCGAAGATTCCTTGTGTCATTCTGGAATGACGAAGCTGGTTTCTCGGTGTTTCCAATATCATTATAATATTTTGGTTAAAACTAATCTACCAATAGCATCGCAAATTGGTTAGAGAAGGCAATAATTAACCAGATTTACATAGAATTTACTTATTTGAGTTAATATATTTTTAATTATTACTTAAAACCAACTTTTCAGTTTCCATAATGAAAACTTTGAAATGCAGCAAGCGATTAAGCATAATAATCGCAAGACACACACTTAAGCATAATTAATTTCGCTGATGTGCCATTAGGATTTAACCACCGGAGTCACGGAATGCCAAATCAAGTGTCTCCGCATAATATGCAAATCCCGCTCCCATTTTGAATTATTGTTATTACGCTAGATGTCGATTTTTAACGTAACGAGAAGATGTACTTTATCCGTTAATAATACGGAGGAAATTGGGTAAATCCGAAAGGCCATTTTCGACCACGAATGCACGTTAAATTCCCGGCTCCGTAAGCAATTAGGGCCTTAATTGCAGGTTAAATAATTACGGCGCACCAACAGTTAAACTGGAAGAACGTTAAATTATTCCTGGTTCTCTTTATGACGGTTGACGGGTTAAATATGCCGGATTTTCGGGAGAAAATTGTTATTTGTGGGATAAATAAGGAAATTGGGGTAAATAACGCTCATTGTATATGCATTTCTTTTGTTTTTTTGTTAGAACAGTTATTTAGATTAGAAAATTTATATGAAACTTGTCTATAGTTGGCGTCGAAATAAATGTCGCATTAATGCTGAAATATGTTTGAACTTTATGAAACTAAAAGCATTTATGGTAATGAAGAGCAAGGAAAGACTACTTATGATATTTTATGTCGAACCGACTGCTCATAAAATGTGAAAAGTCAAACACAATAATTCGATATTTTTCTATTCCAGTCTCTAATTTTTTGCGAATATCTTGGAAAATGTTGGATCCTAACAGCATTTATCTACAGGAACGCAATAACCTTTTTCACAGAAATGCTCCTTGTAATATTTTATATAGAATAAACTGTTTACGTAATATGAATGAATAATAAAAGTCAGTAACTGGATGTTTTCCCTGGTCTCTTATCTCTTTTTTTTTTTTAATATAATTTGAAATGAATTGAAATTGTTTCCTATGTCTCGTAGCTTAAACTACTGAAAAAAGAAAACGCCAATGCATACGAGTAATTGTAAAAATTCGTTTCTCCGAGGGATATATAACATGTTATCGGAAAAACTTCACCGGGAATCGAAACAAAAACTTTGATAAAATGAAACTTGAAGAATCAAAAAAGTTCGGAATCGGCAGGCACGTCCGAGTAACTTTAATTTATCGCTGAAAGTTTCGGGTTTACCTTCGACTACTGGTCTCGCTTATCGTTGTGGAGAAACCTTATATGGTCTTGCATTTTAATTTAACTGTCTAAGATGTCACCGAGTTATACTTAGTTTAAGATATATGCGAACTGAAATAATGATAATAAGCACCTATATGCGCTGCGTCATCCAAATATCCAAGAATATTCCCTGAAAATGCGGCGTTCATTTCGATAGCTTAAACATGTTTCAGATTTTTGATACTATTAACTCTGAAATCCTGTCAGCAGGAAGGGAAAGCTCATGGTGCCTCTCCTGATTTTCGCGTATCTTTTACGTTCTCCTATAAAATAATAGGCTATTTCCTCCGCCACCCCATAAGAAGGGCACAACGGGGATATGGAGGCTCAGATGAGCACATTTTTGGAAATACTTAACAAGTTACTTGCACTGGGTGAAGATATTAAAGATCGGTTTACTGCTGTCTTATTATTGGGAGAGTTAATGATTATTAAGATGAGTTTCAACTGGTATAGTTTTATAATAACAGCTTGAGAGAGTCCACCGCCTGAGGAATTCACCTTGGAATTTGTAAAAGGTAAATTGATGGATGAATTTAGACGGCGGACTACTAATAAAGCTTAGGCAAGTCAGGTTGAGTCAACTCTATGAGTTTTTCATAAAGAAAATAGTTCAAGCTCTTCCAGGAATAATGATTTTTGAAAAAAGGGCTATTTTAAGAGGGATTGCTATTCATTTAAAGTAATGTAGTCACTCAAGGAGAAGATAGTGAAACTTTTATTATTAATCAATCTCGTCAGTTGTACGCTGTAATTGACAATCAGGAAAGTCAAATAGGATACCAACACCTATTCAGCGTAAGAAATATATTAATATCAGCCTAACGGCCTTTCGGCCGTACGTCATCAACTCTACTAGAACGAAAATAGAGGAAAAAAATTATAATAATTTTTTTAACGAAGTCATAGCCCTGATGATGGCCTACAGCCGAAAGCTCTAGGCAGAATTAATATATTTATTACGCTGAAAACGTGTTTATCTTCTATTTGACTTTCCTGATTGTATTATTATAATTTCAGATTTGGAAAAATACCAGCATATGTGTCTAAAAAAAGGGCTTTAATTAGGCAACCTACTTCGTGATTCATAGAGCCTGGTGCAACGAGTAAATGTTAAAGATTTTTTGTGAATGCAAGTAGAAATGGTTTTGTGCAATTCATTTATTCAATTCTCATTCATTTTCACTTAATTAACTATTTAATCGATACTGGAAAAGATTTTAACTTAAGTCTGAACAATGTGTTGTTTATACCACCATTTAACTGTAATTTACTATCTATTAAGAACCTGACAAGTGCTAGTTACAAAGTTAATTTTAATTACATGTTGAATTTCCAGAAACAAAAATCAAAAGGCAACAGCAAAGTTATCGCCGGAGCTGTATGAGTTGGTACCTGATAGAGTATCGAGAGTTGGCGGTTTGCGCAATTAGAACTGCCAATAGTCCTGTCATAGGCGTTTTAAACACAGAAACATTACAGCCATTAAGAAGCTGGAGAAAAAGGATTTGGCATTGGGTATTAAAATGGATGACTGTGGAACAAGCGAAATTTACGATAAGATTACTCGTAAAAATTTTCCTAAAAAGTCGTCACATGATAGTTGCACAACAAACAATTGGACATGATTCATATATACAGTGACCGCCTAAAGTTCCGCATAAATTCGATAAAAATTAGAGACATGATTTTTTGAGAAAACGCTCGGACCCGTCGATTTTTATTTTAAGTTGCGCATTATTTCACATAAATTTTTGTATACAGGGTTGAACAAAAAAAAGATATGACGTCATCGATCATTTTTTAAGATGTAATGCTATATTTTTTATTGCATTTATGAAATATAGGCGAAATTCCAAACAAGTTTCGTATAACACACCTTATCTCAAAACTCAACTGTTTCCGAAATATTTACATTTAAATAACAAGAAAACAAATAAGTACGTCTATTTACAAATTAAGGTAAAATCGAGGATAAAAATAATGTTATAAACACTGCCAATTGTTTCTATTTCTATGGTTGCACTTGGAGAGAATCACCATTTTCGAATGTCACTGTCAATTCGAAAATGAATAGTTTTTATCAGAATAAATTATGGTTAATTTAACGGAAACCCAATGAATTGAAATTTTGATGATGTTAGGGTACGGGGATCGAGTGCGCACGCAAAAAAAGTAAATGAACTGTTTAATGTCAAATACCCAAACCATCCTATTTCTCAGTCAACAGTTAGTAGAATAGAGCACAAATTCATAACTTCAGGTCATGTTAGGGATTTGCCAAGATCAGGTCGTCCAAAAATTTCTGAAGAAACAAAATTAAACGTTCTGCTCTCCGTCGAAGAAAATCCAAATAATGCAACTTCACAAATTTCAGTTGATAATAATATAGCCGGAACGTCAGTAAGACGCATCTTAAAAGCGAATGAATACCACCCTTATAAAATTAGACTAATACATGAATTAAATGAGGACGATCCTGATCGAAGAAACTAATTTTCCGAGCAAATGGTGAACATTTGCAATAATAACCGCCAGTTTGTGTTAGGAGTTTTATTTTCGGATGAAACAACTTTTTGTTTAAACGGTGTTGTAAATCGGAAAAATTGTCGGTACTGGTCTGTGTCACATCCACACACTGAGGCTCATACACAGTACCGTAAATCTATTATTGTTTGGGCTGGTATCGTGGAAAATAAAGTAATAGGGACATACTTTTTCGAAGAAAACTTAACAGGACAACGCTATTTGTATTTTCTTCAAGATCTTATCCCTGGTTTGGCTGCCCTATACCCAGACAAACAAGACCCTGCTGTCCCGGCAGATAATTTGTGGTTTCAACAAGACGGCGCACCGCCACATTTCTTTCGAGATGTCCGTAATTACTTTTATACAGTGTTCCCAGGAAGACGGATAGGACGAAGAGGGCCAATAGAGTGGTCGGCCAGGTCACCAGACCTAAATCCCTGCAACTATTTTCTATGGGGGTACCTGAAAAGTAAAGTGCATATTGAGAAGCCAAACAACGTAGAAGATTTGAAAAATAGAATTAGATTTAAAATTAGACGTATATCACCCGAAATAATTGATAGTGTTTTACATGAGTTTGTAAACCCTCTTGCTTTCTACCAAGACTTGATACATTAATAAGAGTTTTTACAGTTTATAAGGTGTGTTATACGAAACTTGCTTGGAATTACGCCTACATATATTTCATAAATGGAATAAAAAATATAGCATTCCATTTAAAAAAATGAAGTGACTTATGGAAAGTGCCTATGAAAGAAGAAATGGATTCACTTGTGAAAAATAACACTTGAACATTAGTGTCGGCAATTAAGAAAATTTATGTTATGCCGAAAAAAATACGTGTACAAAATTTGCTACAAATCTTTAATTAAAGACAGCAAGGTTTATAGTGTGCGAAAGTATAAAACGAGTCTAAGCCAGTACTAGAGGATGAACAGGGCAGGCCACTCACGCTGAATCTGGGCCTGAAAACAGCATATATAGGCAAACATAATAGAGTATCCTGACCTATGACCAGCTGATGAGAGAAGGGACGCCAAGGAGTAGAACCTTCGCATTAACAAACGCTTTGAGATAGTTTGAGAATCTCCCGGACCTAGCCAAGAAGCAAAACGTCACAGAATATGACAACCGTGCCGCTGCAAGAAAAGTACTCCAACTTGAGCCTGAAAGCTGCTGGAAACAAATGTTAAAGCTGGAACTCTCCAAACAACTTTTGAGCAACCCGCCCTTCAGGAAATGTGAGAACATACTACGTCATTCCGGGCAAAAGTAGCAGCGAAGGGTAGGAGGGCGCTGCTCAAAGGTCGTGCAACCTGCAAGAAATATCTACATAAAAATTGAGAAAGTATAGATACACCACTATGTAGAAATTGTAAGGAAAAGGAAGAAGAGTGGTTCTTTACACAGTATGCTTCTGCGAAGCTTTCAACCAGAATTACATCATTGGCAAAATACTAGACTTCCTAGAAGCAACAGAAACATGAACATGTGGGAGTAAATCTATAGGGCACAATAGGTCTGCAACAGAGTAGACCGCAGTGCAAGGAACCAACCAGATATCACCCAGCAGAAAAGTTTTAGTGGGTAACTGGCACAGAGTTCCACTCTACCAGGGATTCAAAAACTACCGGTGTTTTTGAATAAAAAAAAGTATTTCTTCAATGTGGAGTTGAAGGAGGAAGTGCACATTGAGCAGCCGAATGTTTTGTGACAGAAAAATAGTTAGTATCTAAGTTAAATAAGAGTTTATACGGACTTAACCAATCTGCAAAATTCTGGAATGACAAGGTTGTTATAATTTTAAGTAAAAATGATTTTCCTAAGGGTAAAACGTAGATGACGTTTAAGTTATATTTATAATAAAAGATTTAGTAATAGAACAAATCATAGATATAATAAGTATTATTTCTTCAGAAATATGAGTGAGAATATTGTTATTAAATATGTTTATTGTCCAACTGAAAATATGCTTGCGAATTTACTCACTACGCCTTTGAGTAGAGTTAAGTTAGAATTTTTCATAATTTTTAATTTTTAATTAAAGATGCTGTAGTCGTATTAGATTTATGTACACTTTGCGACCATAATAAAACTTTTAAGTTTGGACGCGGCTTTTTTATTATTACAGATCTATGCACCTATATTAATATAACAACAATACTCTTCAAGAAAATGAGGAATTTGAAAGCACTTAGGCCACCATTAATATACCAGAAACCTTTGCAAATCAAGCAAGAGGTCAAGTACTTAGGCATGTACCTAAACAGCAAGTTTACGTGGAATCAGCACGTCAACGAGGCAGTCAACAAAAATATTGCCATTTTGTGGCAACTTCAAAGGGTAGTTCAAATACTCGAAAACTGGCTAATTATAGGTGCGATGAGAACCACATTAGGATGAATGGCCTAACACAAAGGCTAGATTTTGAAGGAATTTGTAAATATGGTCTGGAGGCGGTTCAAGAATAACCTACACGGAGCTGTTCAATATCATTTACTCAGTTAATAATCATTTACTCAAACAACCGGGATGCCTTAAAAATGCACGCTTTTTTTCTGTAAGTTTGGGATCCCTATTTTTAGGTTTACCCACTAAAAGTCCTCCGACTTTCGCCTTCGCCAATTTGAACTCTTTATCGCATTTCTCCTTAAATTGATGCCGTTGACTATATTATGTGTCACACTGCTGCTTGGGTTTTATCTTCCAGTTAAGCAATCCTATTAACTGTCCAAGCACCTTAGACTAGTTCCAAACTCTTCGAGAGTGCAGGGATGCGCTGGACAACCGACATCTGCATATACTTAGGCGTGGTGCCTAGTCCACTGTGCCCTTCTTGTGACAAAAGAGTAACATGTGACAACATTGACAGATATGTGAATTGCGACAATATCAATTACGTCAAAATCAGCTGTTAGTATCAAGTTCCAGTGGCAGTGGGGCAGCCCTGTCTAGCGAACTGTCAAGTGTGAAAAATTAAGGTGTCCGAAACGTGCTATCGTTTGACGCCTCTCTTATTGTAGCTTCTCTATGCCGCCACTATACATTTGTGTCAAACATCGACACCCGAAAATAGATCAGAATATATTATCGCTATCGGTATTGCCGCGACTACAAAATTATACTTATCTACCATGTATATATTATAAGTTAACTAAATGCTTAATTAGTTGCTAATAAACTTATTATTTTGGGAAGTATTAAGTAGTGTTTAAATTTTTCTACGGGTCTAAATATCTATGCCTAAAGGTCTGTTTTGTCAGAATTGGCAGAGAGGCCCATTTTCACGCACCCCGTTTAGATGATACTTTATGCGATCACACACTTAATAAATAGGATTGAATTTGACTGTGACTATAACCAGTCCATCGGCTGCATAAGCCTGCCATAGAAAGCCATTCATGCTTCAGCTGCCTTAGGAGACCGTCTATTAGGGTATCCACACAACGAGGCTGGATGGTCTCTGGTAGACTGGCTGCAAAGAGCTGGTAGAGTTAAAAAACCCCTGGATATTCGCACGCCAATGCTTGTAGATTGTAGCTGGTTATTCGGGAATAAACCCGCGAAGTGTGCAAATGTGTGGTTAAAATTGAGGATTCAAGTAGGGATAGTGATGATTTTAATTTACTAGAAAATAATGCTACATAGTGGTTCTTACAACAGAAAGCTACAAAAAGTTTTACGGTGCATCCTATTAATCAAAACAGACAAGGATTTAGAGAATATCATCATTTATTCAAAGAATTGCGTAATCATCCCGATCGCTTTTTCTCGTATTTAAGAATGCAGAGGAAAACTTTTGATTATATATTAAAGATGTTAACCCGCGCCTACAAAAGTAATGGCTCAACTGTCACAGTCAACCAATTTTACCAGAAGAGCATCTTGTTGTGACCTTGCGGTAAGTGTTCTGTTTTTGTCCCATAGATATTTATGTACTGGCGCTTCGTTTGTATACTTCATTCATTCAGTGTATCATAGAGTATAAAGCGAGTTTCGAATCGGAGACAGCACTGTGGGGAAAATTGTGAAGCAAACTGTTATGGCGATTTGGGGCCTTGGGGGGAAGTGTTACAACCTATTCCTATTTCACCCCCTAGGGCTGAGGACTTTAAAACAATTGCTAAGGAGTTTTATCAGGACGAGAATACGTATCATATGCCTGAAACATTCAGGCACCATGTACTTCAATTACAAATATTTTATTCAATTGTATTGCAAGCTGTCGCAGATACTCGTTACCGACTCATTATTATAGACGTTGGCGGATATGGGTACATTTACATCCTCCGAAATGTTTAAACTTTTATCAAATGATCGTTTAAATATTCCTCTTAGTGATTTTTCGCCTCATACAAATGTGTTAAAAAAAACCATATGGAGGTGCGAATCTTGATTTTGACAGCGAATATTTTAACCCTCGATTGTCCAGAGCCCGAAAAACAGTTGAATGTGTGATAATAGATCAAGAAGAATTTGAAAGGCATTGAGGTTATAATATGAATGTGGACCGACCTGTAGAAACTGGGAAATTTATCAGAGACATATTTAAAAATTTCATGTGTCGTAATTGTGTTACTTACGTAACTAACTTACATAGAAAAATACTAGGTATATAGGTAACTAAGGTAAATTATTATTATGCATTTATTCCTAATTAGATAACCTAACGTACCTAAACGTACCAAGATCAATTTTAATCCTAAAAAAACTTTTAGTCCTAAATAATATTGTCAGTATGTGATAACCAAAACGCCATATTTTGGCTCTCAGAAGCTGTGGAAGACGGACTGCTTGGACGTGCAAACGAAATAGGTGGGACTGGACTGTTATTATTATGAACTGGACTGTAACTAACTAAAAGTTCTAAACAATAATTTTTGATGAGATAAGATACCTTATCTTTGACACGAATGGTAGCAAACTGTCAACGAACATTTTATCGTCATTTGACTCTGCAATAATTGTGCTTTTTTTGATATTTTCTGCTGTAATTATTGCAATTCTGGTTTCTCTATATTCAGCAGAACTTGTCCATATGCTTCGTTTCGGCGAGTGCACTTTCTATTCACCAAAGCTACTCTTGGTGCTACTGTTTCGGTACTAATCTGCGTCTCTGAAATAGCAACTTGTGATTCGTCACTTTTTTCAATTTCATCCGGTTCTGTACTTGACTGGGTCAACTGTAGGCTTCCATCAGATTTTCTATTTGTTAGCTGATCTTTTTAAAAGAAAAACATTAATGAATAATACTGCCAGCTTAACTTGACATTAGATCTACCTGAATCTGCGAAGAATTTCATTCTAGTATTGGAGTAGAATGAACGGATAAATATTGTTTATTTCTCAGAAAGCCGAGCATATAATAAGAAAAAACTGCCTATATTTAAATCCTATGAAAACAAAAATATTTTAATATTGCAAATTACGGTCTATATTTATTTCTGTGGCAATACCATCCCATAATTTAGTCACAACAAATCTATTTTGATGGTCTGGATGTGCCTGATTCCAGAGAGGTGCTCTCTCTGCACAAGACCTATCAATATTTCCACATGCATATCTCACGCTCGTCGCTTGTAGAATGCAAGGTTTGATTCTTCCAGCGACCGTCGTGAAGCCCTGCTAGCATCCAAGCGACCGGACCTGCGCACACGTACGGCAGTCCATAAGCAACTACTAATATAAAGTTTGCAACTATGCGACCAATTAGGCTACCCTCTACATTCTAGGCCTGTGTGTGCGGATACCTTTACCACAGATGTATATAGATTTGAGTGTGTATGTATGTATGTATCTGTATGTACTGTGTATGTATCTGTACATGTGCGGAGCTATATACATCTGTGCTCTTACTCGACACCAGAGCTTTGCGACAGGCATATCCCTTACGTGATCCCACTGAGCAGCTGATTTGGAAGTCCTCTCTCGCAGTGCGGATCTGACCTAATCAACCAAGAAAACTGGTGCATTGCTGGACTGTAGGGCCTCGCATACCTGTATAGTACTTTTTCTAACCTATTTTTGCCCAACTAATCCAATTATATAACTAAATCAGTTTTTTTTTAGAAATTAAAAGTTTCATAGAAAAAACGCACGCATACTTCTCGATCCACTCGAAGGCAATTTAAAATTCCGCCAGCCGAAAAGCGACGCGCGACGTCTTGTTATCCGGACTTGTCACGGTATAACCGGAAATAATGAATATGTGTTTTATTTTCCCGGTCGCGTTTCCCCTTTAAATTTCCCTATAATAGAGAGTAACGAGTTTTTGAATTTTTAGGGAAATTCGATTTACCTGCTGTTAATGGGGTTTTTATTGCGGCGGGAGCGAGAGAAAAAAAGTCCTTCTCTATGATTTTCCATTATGTAAAGCCCTTGAGCGTAAATTAAAAAAGGGATAAAGGGCTCCGCGTATACAAAACATTTTTGAGAGGGTGGCTGGTATAGCGGGGGTGGCGGGGAGGTAAAAGCATTTTCTTTCCCCGTTCACCATTAGAGTTGGGGATATTTCATTTCGGAGCGGAGCAATGTAGCGTGCACGACTGATAGCCTAAACTCAAGTTTTCTACGACTTAATGCGACGATTTATCACAAAACGTGCCATTTTCAGTGTGTGTGTGTGTATGTTGGAATAAAATGCTGGTGATTTTCTTTATTTGTTGGAATATTTGTAGCATTCCTGAGGTATTTAATATCCTAATTATCATTACATAAGATTGATCATGTTAGCGATTGGTCATAAAAGTGAATCTATACACAGTAAGAATCAGATTATGTTTTATATAAGTATCGCAGTTATTTTTTTCATAGAATAAGTGGTTTCTCGATTACAAAGTTGGTTTCACAATTAATTTAATTTGTGTTTTTGGTTATAGTATAATAAATATGCCCTGTTTTTAAAATTATCTGACTTTTTACTTAATTTGCAAGAAAACTGTCTTTAATGCAAAATTGTAGAACAGGTCATGTCCTATCAAAATGGTTAAGACATTTTTATTTAAAAGTTGACCTTGGTCTGACTTTCTACTTGTCTTACCAGAAAAATATCTGAAATTCAAAACTGTTGGTAAGGTTACATTTTGTTGAAATCTTAATTACAGTTTTTCCTGTAAAATTAATACTTATAGAGATATTTTGATTTAACTTCATTCTTTTCAATTTATATGTCCAAGATATTCTAGCTTTCGAGTCTTAACTATATTCAAAACTTCTTTTTCACTTCGTTATTGGTTATTCCCTTTGTCCAAAGTATTCGTTGGATTCTTCGGACAGCTGTAAGTCGTATCTGGTGAAAACATTTTCATCCTGGCAAATGCTGCTGACTTTTTCATACGCCTTCTGATCTCTTGATCTTTACTGATTATCATGGACTTTGTTTTGTTCATGTTTATTTCCAAACCATATAGTGAAATGTAGGTCTTTTAGTTTTCCGAAATTATATCTCTCTACATATTTTTTTGTTCTATCGAAATAGTATTAACAATTTTTCTTGTAGATTGCATAATTCTCGAGATATCTTCATTTGAAATTTCATTTTGAATTTAGTGATTGGTTTTTTTTAGCCATGCATATGTATCTAAAAATCTCATTCTCTACTAATTTAAATATACAGGGTGTTTCATAATTAGTGGGACAAACTTCGAGGGATTGTAGAGAGTCGCAAAATAACCAAGTTTGCGCAATAAACTCCTATCCGAAAATCATTAGATTTTGAGATACAGGCTGGCTAAATTTTTAAAAAAAATCTTATATTTTACGATAAATTTGACAATAGCAATGGCATAAATCAGAACCGTTTTTGTTTTTATTGACTTTAAAACTCTTTTAATTCGGTTAGATCTGTAAAAGAAAACAGAAAGGGGACTGGAACGTTGACAGCTGACACGTTTAACATTGGATCTACTAATGGTGTTAAAGGTTGCTGAAAGTCATCTACTATAGTGCAATAAAAGTTGTTAAGCGCGTTTGGGGAAACAGGACAATAAGAGTTTTTTTCGTATGTAGTAGTAAGGGTTTTGAGAAGCAAATGAAATCTGGACAGGACTACACAGATCTACATTGAAGCTGATCTTACACTTTAACAGAAAAAGGACCTAAATGAGTTAACGGGCAACTTGAAGGAGAAACAAAGAAAAGGTGAATAGGATCTACGTATTAAATATTTTGCGGGATTCCTAAAATTGTTTTCAAAAAACCTTCAAAAAACTGAATGTGCCGCTTCCTCAGTTCCAATTGATGGTCTATTACCAAAACGTGATTGATTTACGAACCAAGCTTGACCTGTTTCACCAGAATGTGTCCTACAGCTTTTAATATCACATAATTGTCTTAAATGACACCTGGTTAACCAGTGAGTACTTTGATTATGAACTCCAATTATACAATTATACTGTATACTGAAAGGATAGATCAGCTTTTACTAGTGAATGTTCTCGTGGCGGGGGAGTGCTGATTGCAGTGCATAAGAGTGTAACCAGTCGGGTTTTATCATCAAGTAAGGAGATTGAGGCACTGTTTATTTGTGTAGGCTCAGGAAGCCATCAGCTATTAGTGGCTACTTCATATTTTCCGCCTAGAAGCCACTCCCACAAGTATGCTATTTTTGTGGATTTGGAGGGACTGGTGGGCGGACTCCCTCATTGTCAATTGTTGGATGTGGGCGATTTTAATCTGCCTCACAGCCGATGGTTGGATGAGGAGCTCGGATCAACTGCTGTTTCTCTGGCCTTAGCATCACCTGGTGAAGTCGAGTCTATCCAGACAGTGTCTGGCCTTTGCGTCCTATATAATTTATTTCAGGTCAACCATATTTTAAACGATACTGGCTCAATTCTGGACTTGGTATTGGCACCTTTCTCAGATGTAGTTGTTTCCATGGCAGATTTTGCATTGCTTCCAACAGACAATCATCACCCTCCAGTGTACTGTTGTTTGTAGTGTGGTCTTAGCAGAAATTCAAGTGAACTGACTGGCTGTGGTTTCTATAGGGACTTTCATTCGGTCGACTGGGATGCCATTTTGGATTTCCTATCGCAATTTGACTGGGATACAATGTTAACGAATTTAGCTTTGAGCGATGTGTTAAATGTATTCTATGAAATTATGTATTTATGTATTGACTGCTTTATTCCTTTAAAGAAATATTCCGCTAAAAATTTTCATATTGGTTTTCATCAGAATTGAAAGAGTTAATAGTTGCAAAGAAGAGGGTACACAAGAGATTTTTCAACTCACAACTGGAACTTTTTGTGTTTTGTTCAAGTTTTTTGTTCCTTAATTTTTATCTCTGTTTTTCGTATTGCTTTGTTTAACAATGCTTTACACAAACGAAGAGGCGTTTGACATAATAGGTCCTTATTTTGAATGTATGAGAAATGCCACAGTTGCTGCAAGGGTGTATGCGCATCAGTATCCTGATAGACGCCATCCTACTGCAAAAGTTTTTCTTCGGATCATATATCGTTTGCGAATGACTGGAAACGTTCGGCTGCCCGTGTTTCGGAGACAACGCAGGCGACGCACCGAAGACAACATAATAAATGTTTTAGCCTACGTCAAGTTTAATCCTCACTTAAGTACTAGAACAATAGCGCACGACCTGGGAGTAAATCGAACTACTGTTGAGAATATTCTTAAGGAGTACAGGTAAGCGATCTTTTGGATATTAATCTTTACTATACGAGATGAGACTTAATTTTCCTAAGGAGAGTTAATTTTTTGATGATGAAGCTTTAAATATAAAATTAATTAATTTTTACACGAAAAGCACCAGATTGGTCTATTCTGTTAAATCAGCAGTCATCATCTTGTTCCAGGTTTCATCCATTTCATTTAGTCCTGCATCAAGAATTGTTCGGGAGTTTTTAGATGCTACCTACCCTGGTAGATGGATAGGACGGGGCGGTACCTTTCCATGGCCGGCTAGATCACCAGACCTAACGTGCCTGGATTTTTATTTATGGGGTCGAGTTAAAGAAATTGTTTTTGCAACAAGACCTACGACGCGACAAAATATGATTGGCCGGATTAGGGATTGCATGCAGACTCTCTCATTTGCTGAGGTAGATACTACAGTTTTGTCTACCGAACAAAAGATGTTTCAGTGCATAGAAATTGATGGAATGCATTTTGAACATTTGGGGAGGCACTAAATAAATTATGTGTATAACATATTGTTTATTGTACCACCTAAGATTTCCTAAAATTGTATGTAGAATTTAAATATCAAATAACATATTATAGAGTGTTCTATTTAAAATAAGCAAGTTTTCATCCACATCCGTATCATCTAAATTGTTACAAGAGTCAAATTATTTTATGGTTGTATCTTTAATTAACTTTTCTATGGTATGGTATAGTGCCAAATTTTCAAAACTTTCCTATAGAACAACTATAAACTGTATGCACAGTTTTCCCAAAATAGGCCAATTTGGTCAACTTTATTTAGTTAACACCCTGTATAAATAAACGTATAACGATCAATTCTATATCTCGGATTTTTTAAAACACTACTGAGTTTGTTTCTTTTTAAAAATACTTAGTTAATACGAGTTTATTCAGCTTATCTATGCAAATAGTAATTTATGGTCATTTTTATCACTTTTATTTTCGAATGGACACTATTTTGTTAATAAGTTTAGTTTAACAAGTGATATCGAAGTGCCGTTTTCACCAGTTTCTTTGGTTTTCTTTCCCGCTTTTAATGACGTAAAAAAATATATATAGTTGCATTTGAGTTTTTTGAAATAATCCGTCAGAAAGGGTTAGTCACAAGTCAACGCCCTCTAGCGGATTTTAGGAAAAGTAATTTGAATTTTTTTTTGGTTTGAAAAATAAGGCAATAATAGACTTAAAAAAAATATGTTTAAAAAAAATCGGTCTAGTCATAGCTGATTTTCAGCTGTTTTCTTTATTCAAGCTAAAAACGCCCCCCACCACTTTATTTGACAACTGACAGAAATTTTTGTAGAAACTTTTTTGTGAGGAAATCTTCCTAGAATATTAATATAAAATTTTAAGGTGTACGTTATTGGAGGTTTTTCGGCAAGGATGCAATTTTAAGATTTAAAGAAGCTGTGGCGCCCTCTAGCGGTTGACCAATGAACTTCAAAATAATTTCCAGCATATTTTTTTTTGGCCACTTTTATTACAAATTTTTTTTTCCAAGGCGCTACGACTATTAGGGCCTGAGATATCGCCGACGTCCATTTTTAGTTGGCCACCCGGTGCATTTTAAATTGTTCTGATAAACATAGTAATAAAAGATATTTTCAATTTCTTTTACACCCACAACAAGACATCACGTCTTCCACTCCATCTTTAAACATGGAGTGAACTGATTTGGAGCTAAATCATTTGTTCTGATCACTTCTCTCCAACAAATTTTAATAAATTTTAATAAGGCCGATGCTACTGCTGGCCTTACACTATATTAATTTAAATATACATATTAATTTAAATATTTGTCTTGTCATTATTTTTCACATGAATCATTTAGCGAATTGATTTATAACGTTCATACTGCCTATTTTTTAGTTTTATTTCATGCTCGTATTATACCACTTCCTGTATTCACTGAGACAGTTTTCTCTCAATTAATTTTTTTTTCAATATTAAAGTTCCAAGTTATGTTAGTATTATAAGAGACCACTAAACATATGCTATGTAAGTCAGATTTGTTAAACTATATTAAGATGTTTTCATTTTCAAAGACTTTATTTTGTAGTGTATAGAATAGATAATACTCTGTTATAGAATTTTTAATTAGTTTTTAAAATCCATTTAATTTTTCTTTCGGAAACAGAACTAAGTATAAAATTATGAGAATTCTTATTTAACGAACTTAATTTGGCTACGCCGTTCTATGATTTTGATTGATCCAATTGGTGCGTCAAACTGTCAAGTTAGTTAGAAAACTTTCCATTTCCAAGCAGATTTGTCAGAAGAATTTCTAACTATCAATGTGTATGCCACTACCACCTACCACTCCTTTTTAGTATTGTGTTTTGTGGGTTACATTCTATCGATATTCTATCTAAAGCTTTTCTCGTAAAGTTGAAAGGTGAAATTTTGATTCAGAGGTTGACCTTGACCTATATGCACATTTTTCCAATTATGTCACTTTCTACTAGCGTCCAAAAATATGTCAAATGCAAACTAGATTACGCTCTACCATAATGATAACAAAACTGTATATTTTCTTGAAAATATACAGTTTTTTGTAAAATAAATTAAGGCTTATCACTTTTGATCCGAGAGCAAGCGACCCACGCGACGTTCAATTTCGGAGAAATCCCTGTTATAACGCCAAAACAATAATTCTCTACCCAAAATCCCTTTTTTCCCGATAATGCCGCCCTTTTCACCTTAACGTTCGGTTATTTATCGCGAGCCGCCCATCAAACCCTTAAATGTTAACGAGGAGAGAAAAGGGCGGTTGCGGGGTTGACACGCTTTGAAGATTTATTCGGGGTCCTTATTTCGGCCCTTATTTAATGGTTCTCAAGCGAAAAAAAAGAAAGAAAACTTATCGGTTTATACTTAAGTTAAGGGATAAGTATTTACATATACATAGAAAAAGAAACTCCCTCGTCGTGCTTTATCTTAAAGGCCGTATAATAGGCATCAAGGCGACTTTGTAAAGTAGTTTTCCCGAGACTCCATATATACGTGAAATAAGAGCAATTTTCGAAAACTACCCACTTTAGAGAAACTCCGAGGGGTTGATATATATAGGGCGAGATAAAGCCGCGAGTAAGAATGAATGTCAAATCCCATTTTAAGTCTAAATGGGCGGATTAGGCGGGGGAAGCGAGGGGCAGAGCGGCTTGTTTGCTAGTCTAAGGAAAAGTTAGGCAAATGAGGGCACTTTCGAAAGTCCCTATTTTGGATGCTCGTTGCACTGTTTTTATTTGTCAGATTAGGAAGTGTATTAAGCTCTTATGATGGCGGCAATTTTAATGGAAATTAGTCGGTATTTGAAGTTAAATATGGAAGAAGTTTTTGAATTGGAACCATTTTAATAAAGAATGGATTTGGTAAATAATTTTTTTATCAGGTTATTAGTTGGTTAATTTGTCATATTTTTTATCGTTGTATTAAGAACATATGTTTTATCTATTTTTGTCTGACTAATTTGATAATAAAATTATGGTTGAATAGATTTCATAGCTTTTTCAGCTACTTTTTCTAACTAATTAATTTTTGATAAATTAGATTTTTGATACTCATAGTAGTTTTCTCGCAAATCTTTGTTTTAACATCAAATTAAACCCCTATAGATGTGGTACTCTTTTATAGCTACTTTTTTCTAAATAATGCAATAGTAAAATTATATTCTTGATTCCAGCAGTAGTTTTTCTAAAATCGCAACTTTTATACCTAGTAGTATTTTAATTTTTACCCCTTTTAATGTTTTAGTCAACGACTTATATCTAAATTTATAAATATAATGCAATTTTATAATTCCTCCCTCTTGAATATTAAAGAAAAATCGAAAGATGACACAACTTACTTTTTCGCCACTCCGTTGTGTCATAATTTCTTATATTAGGTATCACAAAACGATTCGGAAAACACTCTTTTGGGAACTGTCAAATAATGGCTTAGTTAACGTGAGCTTATGAACGAAACAAGACAGTTTCGAAACCATTAAAAAGTTTCACCGGTAACCACTAATTGACATGTATGACATTTTTGAAGTGTCATTTATCGTATATCCCTACCGGCACTCTCCGCTATCTTACGGACGATAGACAGCCATAAACATAGCGAAACGCATGCGCATTAATGTTGTTTAAATCATTGTCAAATAATAATTATTAGTAATTCAAAGAAGAAATTTGTTTTTTTATTTTCCATAACAATGACCACGACCAACCCAAATCTAAAATCCAGTGTCTTGACAAACTTCAACAAAAGTAGGGTCAGATTTAATGATGAATATGACAAAATCTTCTAATGGACATCCTAGCAAATAATCTCTATGTTGATCCAGCAAAATAGAACATCATACACAATAATTTTTGTCTGATTCTAGAGCTGCAAAATCCTCATATTATAACTTTAGGTACTTCCCAATTTTTAAATAACGCTACCTAATCAAATAATTAGATATAATATTGCAGACCAAATATTAATAAAATATCTATATTTAGAAAATTTAAGGAGTAATAATCACAAAGAAAACGATTTTCTTCGAAATAAAGTATTTGCTATCATTAGGTTAGCGGTAAACGTGTCACCTATTTCGAAAACACTTTTTGGGGAGCTGTCAAACAGCTAAGATAACGTTTACGTCTATGTTAAGCGTCAAAACATATGCATATCTTCGAAAACTGTTTAATGCATCGTCGAAATCTATCTAATGTTTAACAACCCGCAACACGTCAGGTTAATTGGTGTGGCATATCCATACGCCGGTGGTCAGAAGCAACCAATACGTAAACCATGGGTATAGTCAAAATCGCTCTTATCGTGCGGGTGTATCGGATTATCAACGACATACTTTTGTAGTTACGTTTCATTTCAATTTGCGCAACAACGTTTTTTAACTACAACGCGTCAGATAAACGAAACAGATATATGCAGCGTTAATGTATCAAAAGAAGATAAAATGATAAATGTCAGTGGTTCTAATACAATTACTTTCATAACAAACATGCCTGTCTTGTTTCGATTGACGGATGACATTATTTGTCACAAGATAATTTAAATTTCAAATTATGGAAAAGAAAAAGCCTTTCTGTGGATTTCTAAATCCTCAAGCCAAAAAAATGGTACTTAATGTTATTAATTACTTCGAGAACGAAAAAGAAAATAAAGGGTTGCCTAAGAATGTACAAGAAGAAGTAGCTAAAGCGCTTGGAATTAGTTTAAGAATGGTGCAAAAGGTTGTATATGAAAACAAGAACAATTTTATTTCCAAGAAGGAAAAAAATGTAAAAGGAAGAAGCCGAAGACTGAAGATTTAAGTGAATGTGTAAAAATGGAAGTAAGGGATAGGATTTATGAACTATATAGGCTAAAAAAAAATATAACGCTGCCATTTCTGAGGGATGTTTTAAAGCAACGCGGCACTTTGGAAATTGGACTTTCTGCTTTATCAAAATTAATTAAAAGCATAGGTTTTCGCTATAAAAAAGACTGCAATGAAGATATTTGGGTGAACCACCAAATATTGTGAGCCAACGAATAGGATTTTTAAGACAATATACACAACATGAAAAATCAAAGTTAAGGAAAGTGGTATTCTTAGATGAAACCTGGATATTTTCAAACGGGAGTCGAATAAAATCTTGGCAAGATGAATCTGTAAAAAGCGTGAAAAGAAAAAAAGGTGGTCAGGGAAAACGATTTATTATTTTACATGCCGGGTCTTCAACGGGATTCGTTCCAGGTGCAAGTTTAATTTTTTCTTCTAAAGTCTAAAAGTATGGATTATGGATATAAATGTTTGAAAAATGGTTAAAGGAACAGTTAATACCGAACTTGCAAGAACCTTCCTTCATAGTATTAGACAATGCGTCGTATCATTCAAGAATTTTGAATAAACAACCAAATGGAAGTTGGAGAAAAAGCGAAATTTATGAATGGTTAGTAAAGGAAAATCAGAATCCCTTGCCATATATACCAAAATCCGAACTTCTTTCAATTGCAAAATCGCTGAAAAGACCAAAAATATATCGAAAGACAAATAATAAATCATAAAATTAAAATGTCATTTTAAAAGTGAGATTGTAACATGAACTTGCCTTTAAACAAAAAAATTAGTTTTCTGGTGTCTGTCTACACTGCATCACACACAATACAAATTAATTGTTTGTCATTATACCAAAATGTATAGTTTCCCAATAATTATTACAAAAAAACACAATCACACATAAACAAAGAAGAAGACAAGATCAAATATTCGTTAAAAATTAGACGCTGTGCCCTGAAATCGACAAATTAGTATGTTATGCACATACATAGGGTCATGCTAAATCGTATACTAATTTCTCAAAAATTTAGGTAACAACCATTTTTAAATGAAATATGTACAATTTTAATGAAAGGCTAGGGAGGCATTTTTGCTCTCATAAAAAAATATAAAATCCCTATACTCTATTTCCTTTTTAGTGAGAGCACAGTGCCTCATTATTTATGCAAAAGTAGCATAAATACAGGGTGAGTCTTCCATTTTTCTACATGTAACAAAATGATAAACCAGGCTGTTTTTACCAATTTTAAGTGGACAAGTCCTGTATGGTCTCGAACACAATAGGTCGTAAAATTCGGAACAATGGTTTCGAGTTCATTTTTATGACAAACGGGTTGCTAGTGTCGTCCCGACTATGGATATTGATTTTAATTTTTAAGTTATAAATAATTATCTGTTATGAAAAATTTGTAAATAATGTTGGATTTTATCTATTATCTATTAGATAAAGATTTTTAGAAAAAGTATGGTTGGTAGGTATAACCTATATTTATTAAATTAACAAGAAACATTTCTTAAAAGCGGAAAAGCCTCATTATAAAACTATGGCAAATAAAATGAAATATAAAAATTTGATTAATAACAACTCTCCAAACATATCTTGTCATCTATAAGAAAGGTACATAAATATAAGGACCTTTTAATTTATTAACCATATTTACATATATTACAATAAAAATATTTACGAAATATACAAAAAAAAATCAATTTATGAATCACACATTTCATTATTCTCATCGCTTTCATCCGAATCAGACATTCTCACTGTTATAACTAAGGGTTCGACAGCTTCTTCTAGAAGATTATCGAAGGTCCACATCTTTTCTTCTTCTTTTATAGCATGATTCACAGCATTGCTCCAGTTTTCTTGGGTAACGTTATCCACTGCTGCTTTCAGAAATTCTCTCACATCTTTCAATTTAAAGGTTTTATTATTTCTAGCCACAAATCCTTTTACTTGAGCCCAAATTAACTCTATAGGATTTAATTCACAATGGTAAGGTGGCAAACGAAGTACAGTTATATTGTGTTGTTTTGCCATTTCGTCAACAATGTGTCTTTTACATTTTGATTTATTTTCTGTAACTATTGTCAGAAGCTCTGCTTTTACCGCGTCATCTCCAAAAGGTATTTCTTTTTCGGTAAGCCAGTTTTTTATTTCCCCTTTTCGCCAGCAGGATGATGGTAATTTTTCTATTAATCTTGAATGGTAGCTGGCATTGTCCATAACAATAATTGAATTTTCGGGACTTGACTTGATCGTTTCGGAAAAATAATCTTCAAAAACATCAGCGTTCATTTCTTCGTGGTGATCCTTAGTTGACTTCGATTCGAATTCAAACAGACCGCCATTTAAAAATCCTTTATAGCTCCCAATATGTGTAATTATTAATCTGTGGCCCTTACCAGAAAGAGACTTCAAGCCAGTCGATAAACCTTCTAAAAAAGCCTGACGGGAGCTTCCAACATTTTTATCCTGCCAGCACTTGCTCACGGTGTGTCCTTCGTTAAGCCAGGTTTCATTCAAATAATAAATGTTTCTTCCTTCCTTTCGATACTCCTTAATTTGCCTTAAATACTTTCTTCTCCAACAGACTATTTCTTCTTTATCTATTAAAATAGATTTTCTATTTTGCTTTTGCCAAGAAAAATGTAATTCGTGTAAAATTTTCCATAATTTTTTTCTTCCCATTTCTGGTACATTTTCGTTTTCTTTTATAAGTGTCAAAATTTTTTCGATAGTTGGGATTTTAATTTAATTTAATTTTTCAGTTGGGATTCTTAAAATAAAATGAATGTACTGTCCTCCTGATGATATGCTTTGCTGTCTCATCAACTGCTATCGGCTTCCTACCGGCAGTTTTCTTTACACTCTTCTTAGGCAAGTTCTCACGGTTTTCACTTTTTCTGTCACTAAGAAGTCAATTGTTGCTTTGCTTTACTAGATTTCTCACAGTACTTAGAGGCATTTGATGCACAAGTGCATCATGTACGTTTAGTACTATAGTCCTTGCTTTAAAATCTAAAACACCTTTACACACTACGGGGCTAAACTTTGACATTCTTACAACAAATGCGCAACAATACTGAAAAATAAATTAAGTTTTTAGGATATATCTACATTATATACCATAAAATATAACCTGTTTGCATTTAAGATTGCACAATTTAGGTACCTATAATACTTATACCTCCATATTTACCTACCTAGACAATATCTACTTATAAGGGTTAAAAAGAACTTGTTCATTAGGTACTTAAGTAATTCAAAGAATTTATGGCTAAAATTGGCCTATTTCTTGCACTATTACATAAACCCAACAAATGAAAACATTCAGCTTAATGTACTTGAAAAGTGGGACGCCAATGGTTTACGACCGTTTTATGGCTATCGACCCTTTCGTGTGCTCCTACGGATTAAGAAATGGACTATAGATTTAGATATTATTTCGTAAAGAAAAATTGTTATTTAGAATTCCGTCTATTTTCGGACAATTTTTCAAAAAAGAAAAGTAAATATTATGTGTGGCAACTTAGCAGAATATCGGGGATTCTAGGCATATACCGATGAGGCGTATATCCAACGGGCTTTATACTTATGGGCTTTTTCACGTCATGAAAGGAAATAACCAACGTATGTTTTACATGTCGAATCTCGGATACGTAGTATTCCGCAGACATTTTTACGGCGTTAAAGGCATCACGTCAGTTAATAATTATGATCTAAGGTGTATACGCGGCTTTAATATGTCACATGACGGCGTTCAATGTATTGTCAAACTCTCAAGGAAATAATATTTTGGCAGCCACTGATTTTTCAATTTGATTCATATTACATGGTGACCTGGGCTGGGATTCTAAAATCACGACTCGACACGATTACTCGATATGACTGATTCTAAATAAAATGTTCAGTCGTGAGTGTCTTGCGGATTGCCTAGTTTTTAACGATTTGTCGACGACACGCTTGGGTATATCGTATACACCAGACGATATAGCTTCTTCCTTTTTTAATACGTGCATAATGTGACAGCATCCTTTTTTAAACGTATTTGTTTCATTTATTGTTTACCAATAGTCATACCAAGTTTTCATTAGTATATCAAGAAGCTTTCTTAAACACAACAACTAATAGATTTAATTTGACCCTATTTACCACAACCTTCTGTTAATAATAGAGGCAGAGGAAATAGTTACCATTGAATGGGCAGTTTTAGTACATATATCAAGATTTTATGCCACATATTATTACCAAAGAAGCATTGGACAAGATTTTAAATTTGAAATTAGGGAAACTATTACAAGTCATTGGATCCATAAAATTACTGAAATTATTGACAATCACCTTGCTGACCGATTCATTAATTTTTCAAATATAAGAGATTAGAGAAATTATTTAATTAACATTTATAGAGAGATCCAATTTCCCTGGTGTTCTAGGTCCTATTGATTGCACACATGTTGCCATATTAAATGCCATATTAAAACGTTTAAACATACCAAAAGTGGATGAACACAACAAGCTTTTGTGATTTTCCATGAATTCAATTATGATTTTCCAATGGATAGTGATGGTTTTAAACGACAATTTTTTATTTTAAAGAAATAATATAGGCATATATTTAAATAAAAAAACACGAAGGCGAAAAAAATTAACAAAATAAATGAAAACTCTTGTGTTTATCAATAGAAAATACAATTGACAAATATTAGGGAAGATAACAAATATATCCCAAGAAACCTAAATCAAATCGAATAAAACGAGTTTAGCCGACGATTGAAATTTAGAATCACCCTTGTCGTCACGACTGGGTCGCGATCGAATTCGAAGTCGTGATCGTATCGAGATCGAGTCGTGATTTTAGAATCCCAGCCCTGTGAACCCGCACGATAAGAGCGAAGGCGACTATAGTACAGTAGCCACTCCCGATAAATAATAAGTAATATTTCTTGACGTAAGTGGCAATTGACAGTCTTTTTTATTTATGAATTAATCCGTATTTACATATTTGATATTTCTGATTTGCGTGTGGAAATTTGTGTTTACTACCTATGTAACTTTTACCTTTATAATTTTACATTTTTTTACTTCATGCTTACTTTTTTATCAATAAAATGTTAAAACTTAATATTCTATGTAAAAAAATTTTCAAAAAAAAATCGGTTTTTAGATGTCCCTTTAACTTTACCGGACCCCAAATTACGATAAATAGACAGCCATTAATTTCTGCAAATTTTCCTTGACCCACGAGGAGACGTCTTCCCAAAATAAAAATAAAAAAGGGCAACGTCAAAAGTGTCACTACATCATTACTGTCAAATTTTCCTAGGCTGGGATTCTAAAATCACGACTCGATCACGACACTTTTTTCCCTAATATTTGACAGATGGAAACGTCAGCTGTCTTTTCTATTGATAAGCACTCTGAGAATTTTCATTTGTTTTGTTAATTTTGTCGTCTCCGTGTTCTTTTATTTAAATATATGCCCACATTACTTCTTTAAAATAAAAAAATATCCTTTAAAACCACCACTACTTATAGGGAAATATAAATTGAATTCATGGAAAATCACAAAAATTTGTTGTGTTCATCCACTTTTGGTTTTAATATGGCAACATGGGTGCAATCAATTGCACTTATAACACCAGGAAAATTGAATCTCTTCATAAATGTTAATTTATTAAGTTGTCTCTCATCTCTTGTATTTGAAAAATTAATGAATCGGTCAGTAAGGTGATTGTCCATAATTTTAGTAGTTTTATGGATCCAACGACTTGCAGTTGTTTCGCTAATTCCGAAATTAAAATCTTGTCCAATGCTTCTTTGGTACCAACCTGTGGCATAAAATCTTGACATACTAAAACTGATAACTCAACGGTAACAGGAGGTTGACAGGAGGTTGTGAAAAATAGGGTCGAATTAGATTTATTAGTTATTGGGTTTAAGAAAGGTTCTTGATAAACAAATAAAAACGTGATAAACAATCGATGAAACAAATATGTTTAAAAAAATGCTGACACATTATGCACGTATTAAATAAGGAAGAAGATATATCGTCTGGCGTATATGATATACCCAAGCGTGTCGTCGACAAATCGTTAAAATCAATGCGCAAGATACGATTGAGAATTTTATTTAGAATCAGTCATATCGACTAATCATATCGAATCGTAATTTTAGAATCCCAGTACATATGTCAAGTAAGATGGCCGCTGTACGAAATTCCGTTTTGGCAAATCAAGTTTCATGGGGCTGTCACCGAAAAAATATTTTTAGAATGCTATTTACTGATAAAGCCCAATTCACAAAGAACGAAGTCTTTCATTCAACAAACTGTCATGTATGGGCAAGTGAAAACCCCCATTTGGTTCGATTGGCTAATTCTCAATGAAAGTTTTCAGTGAATGTTTGGTGCGGCTTAATAAGTGATCGTTTAATTGAACTACATTTTTTCCCCGAACGACTAACTGCTGTATATTTAGACTTTCTCCAAAATATTTTACCGGGCTTGTTAGGAGTAGTAAATTTAAGAGACATATTACTTCTAACACTATGAGGCACCCGCGCATTTTGGAATTGGAGTACTCGGGACAATTAATAAGGTACATAAGCCACATTCGGAAGCTTTTGAGAAAAACGACTTTAAAGGTGGTATGTCTTTTACTTATCGAAATATAAATACACTTTCTGTTATTAATAAAATACATTCAAAAAAGCTAGTTTTTAAATGTAAAATTGGAAATTCTTTGACTATAATAAGAAGCACTTAAGTTTAAAAATATTATTTAGCACATTTTTGATTATCAATAGTCTTTAAAAAATACTTACGATGGCGAACAAATGTACGAAAACATTTTAAAAATATAAACAAAAAAAACTACTACTCATTCAATTTTTTTTATTTAATTGTTATCCGGAAGGGTAATTTAATACTCGAATTTTTTTCATAAGGGAACAAGTTTCTTTCCAATATGTATGTAACTGTTCGCTTCTACCCAAGTAACAATTTGCAATCACCTGAGTTGAGATTACTCTTATTTTCACTAGTTGCAACGTTGATTTCAGTGCAAAATTTAGAGTAAAGCGGGGAAATATGGCAACATAAATGTCAATCGCTCACATTCTGACCTCCATCCTATATGGGTACCTACATGGATACGCTCCGAACCTTAGAGCGTACCCATGTAGGTTTGCGACGTGAAAACTCTCGTTGCCATATTCTCGTCGTCAGAAAGAGTATAATCATAAATGTCCAATGATACGGTATTGCCATATTACCCGCACCCATGGGTAATATGGCATCTAGCTCAGGGTAATATGGCAACATGTTTTCGTTATGTAAAAATTAGGAATTAGGAGTTTTTTTAATAAAAAATGCTAATGATCCCAAAAACATAAATTTATTTCTAATGAAAGAAGTCAAATACAAAACATGAAAACTTATTAATATAATTCCTAGTGGCTACTAGTAGATATCCTCTAATTTAACTGTTTCTTTAAGCAAATTCGGATAATGGCGTACATTCTTCGCAAAATCTGTCAGATCTCGTACATATCTCATGGATCCATTTCATACATGTCACGCACTGAAGCCAGTCGCATTTGGGACCTTTTTTGTCGTAAAATGATGCATGACATTGTGCGCAAAATTCTGATTAATCAATATCGACTTCGGATTTGTCGCTTTCCTGCGTTACTACTTCTGTTTCGTTATCTGACGAAGAAGGGCTTGTTAGTTCTTTGGTATCCCGGTTTTCTTCGTTTTCTTAATATTTTGTATTTTTTTCCGTTCTTCTTCTTGTTATAATTTTCTTTCTTTGCCCGTTTTGCAAAAATTGTTTCTGGTGAAGTTAGTATCTCGGCATGTTGTTTCCGTTTATAGCCACTTGGTCCTGGTTCGACGCGTGGAACCAGTAAAATTGCTTCAAAGGGATTCGTATCTTCAGGTTCCTCAACTGCAGTGATATTACCTGGTCTGGGATCATTCTCCTCCTCACTGAAAATCTCTTCTGGGTTAAGACTATCTTCAACCGATGGTTCGTAGTTGACCATAAAAGCATAATCGGGAATTTTTTCGGGATTAAAAGGGTAAATCCCACAGGTTCTAAAACCGGAAGTCCCGTTTTGAATTGTTGCAGCCTTACACCAGGCAATATTTAATAATTGGGTAAATTGCAATCGGCTTAGTTTTCGACCAGGGTTGTTATATAACCAGTTTTGACAAGTTTGAGCCCAATAAGCTTTCAAGGGCTTAAAGAATGAGCGATCAAGCGGTTGGAGCCAATGAGTGGTGTGGCTGGGCAAACAAAACAGAATCACGTCATTCGCTACAACAAAATCTAAGAGTTTGACATTGGAACAGTGCGAGGAATGATCATCCATAATTAATAGAACCTTACCGGTACCTTTCCGCGGAATAAAAAAGTCTTTAAACCATTGGAAGAAAATTTTAGATGTGACATAAGCTGACTTTTCGCCCATAACAACCTTGCCGCCAGGTGGTAGGCCATCTTTGAATTCCCGTTTTGTATTTTTGCCCTTAAATATGCAGCAGGGTGGAAAAAAGTTCCTTCTGCGTTTACACAGATTATAACGGAAATAGTTTCTCCTTTTTCAGCGCTTGTGATACAATTTACCATTTTAGCGTCTTTTGTTACCACATTTTTGCCTGGATTGTTATTTAATTGCAATCCTGTTTCATCGAGATTAAAACTCTGTTGTGGGGTATTCAATAAATTATTTTCTCTAAGAATGTTTCCCAGTAATTCAAAATATTGTGTATATTCTTGTTTTGTCATGCCCTTGGCCTGGCAGTAGATATACCTTGAGCCTTACGAACGGCCAGTACAGGGCGTCTTCTCATAAAGGCTAGAAACCAATCTTGTCCTGCCATTTTCCGTTCAGTATTGAATTTATGTGGAATATTTTGTTGGACCACAAAGAATAAGCAAGCTTTCTTATATCATGAGCAGTTAAAGCAAAGCCGTGAAATGCCATGTTTTGTATATATTTGGCTAAACTTGCTTCTTGTTCCATAGTAAGTGAGCCTTTACGACCTAATGCCATCTTATCCAAGTTTCCGGAACGCATTCTTCTCATTAAGGTTCTAACTGGAACATTATGTTGATATGGATTATGTAGAATCAATGGAAGTGGCGGAAGATAGCAGTGAAAAGGTTTGTATTAAATTTTACATATTTATAGTTTAAAATACTGGGTTTACTTTTTGTAAAAGGTTTACTTCATGGTTCCTATATCCTACTTTATAGCCTTTCTTTACACAAGAGACTAACCAGTTTGAAAATAATGATAAATTTTATAAAGTTTTATTTTTTAGGATTTATATAGCAGCAGCAGCAATAAGAACTCAGAATGTAATGTTAACATTACATTCTGAGTTTATATTTTTCGAAGAATTATTGAATTTATGAATTTTTTTGTAAAAGTTAAAGTTTTTGTTTATTAAAGTTTGTAAGAAAAAACGTGCTGCATACGAGCAACAAACTGCAAACAATAATTGAAATATTAAAATTTTAGTTTAGCTCCATCCGTTCTTCCTCTTGCTTCAGGCCAACCAGGGACAACGACAGCGGGTTTCTTATGTACCAATAAAAAAACTACTTATTTTTTTTTTAAATCCGCTATAAGTTCAGAACGCGTGTTATTTAGGGCTAAAATAACATCTTTTCACAGTAAACTATGTTCAGTTTATAAATTCCGTTTGTAAATCTTTCAAAACGGGTATTTTACCCGTATAATTTACTATATTAAACTACATACAAAACAAATATTAATAAGGACTGTTATCTATTAGTTTATTGTTAAAAAAGTAATTAATTTTTCTGTTGTTATGGCGTCCATTCGTCCAAAAATCAGTAAGTCTAAAAACGTTGCAAAAGCGTTTAGAAAGTTAACGGGTAGTCACTGCGTAACATTGAGACAACCAAAAAAATCTCTTTCAAATTGGTGTAAAACGGGGTTGTCTCTACGGTTAACACAACGTAACAATGCAATGTTGCGTTGCAATTTGCAACGTTGTCGCGTCGAAAAGTTGCTAATTGGGCAACTTCAAATTTCCTGTTTTTATACAAATTGGTAAGGACACATGCTCACCTAAAATTAGGGCAAGAAAGGCATAAGCCACAATTTTGTTTACTTACCGTTATCTTAGATTGAGATAGTGATTCAGGCCCACTATTATTTGGATAATAATCTCTGTCTGATATACTGTCATCTGCACCAAAATCACTTTCAGACAAATTGACTGACCGCTATGTTATTGACTGAAAATATCCACAAAATTCCGCATGGACAACAAAATATTTCATATTACTTTGCAAATGGCTTGTGACCTCTGTGTCCAGGTAAACGATAAAGAAATCTCGATTTTCAGTAAAATATGGCTTAAGTACCTTGTTGCCCCGAGCCCTTCAATTAATGTTTCTAAATGATCTCGATCAACAATAGATCGATGGATTGGACGCGGAGGTATACATCTTTGCCCAGCTAGGTCACCAGACTTCAACCCAGTCGACTATTTTTTATAGAAGGATCTAAAAAAAAACTGTATAGTATTCCAATCAAAACTAGGGATCAGTTAATGAACCGGATAAATTAAATAATTCTGAAATAGAGGTATTTCATTTGTAGTTTTGTCCTTATCTAGGATTTTAATTTTTTTATGCAACTAAAAGCAAAAATTAGTTAGAGATAGTGTTTTGAATTTATTAGTATTAGACATAGTTTTGATTTGTTTGAAAGGCCAAGCAGTAAGCAGTCCTGTTTTTAGATATAATTTTAATGCACACATCGCTAAAAAGACATGTGTATCATCTGAATATTTTTTTTTCCACATAACCTTTGGCATATTTGTTTGCAGAAATGTTTGTGTACACATTTTTAAGAAATCGGCTAAGCCGTCTAGGAAGTACAGGACGAACAAGTTTTTAGCAAAAATACGAAAATTACTCACTATTACTTAAATTACTTAGTACTTGTATGTTGATAGTAAGCCGAATTGATCAATTTAAAGATGAATTTCGTTATACTCTACTCCATTATACTCCTCATACGTATATATATTTTACACATATTTTATTATGCCCTGTATGACATACAGAAGAGATTCAGAATCTTAATACTTTAGTAGGAGGCTAAGCAACAGTACGTAAAAAGTGTATAAAAGATACTCTTCGAATAATAAGCTTAAGACGACAAGCTTGACCCCTAAATAAACTCCTTTAAAACGAAATTGTACTCCCTAGCGTCTTTTCCGAAGGATTTTCTAATTTTCTTACTAAAGAAGCCAGGACCCTTTCACGTATTAGTTTTAGCCCACCAAACATACACAAAAGTTTCCAGTAACGCCACCGGGGCGACCCAATCAATCAAATTATATCCCGGCGTAAATCCATTTACGATACATACCCCATACCGTATGCATAAGGGCGAATGTCGGCCCTTTGTGTGGCGCATAACAAATCACCCTCGCATAAAACATAGTTACTTGGGCAAGGGGGGACGAGGGGTGCGGTGGTGACCGCAATGCATGACCGAATCAATCATTTATACTGATTTACATAAATGCTTGTTAGGGTGGGTCGAAAATGTGGAGCCAGGGAGCTGAGGGGGAAGGTTTCGGTCCTTATTAAAACTTCAATTCCTTATAGTAAGAGGTTTTACCGGTCATTAGCATAGTTGGGATTCTTTGGCGTGTCCGGGCACCTGCCCACGCATCGTAATGAGTTTTGGAATTTATGCAAACAAGTTCGGATATTCAAATTTGTTTTAAAAGGTTAATGTTGAAGTTGACAGTGTAGATTTTATTTTATCAGAAAGCTCATTTGTTCGCCCGGAATTTGGTTTCAAATAAAGTTTCTAGCGCGATGGCATTGAATGGTTCCGACTTTAGATTGTTTTTGTTTTTAATTTTAGATTTAGATCTTAATTTTAGAATCGTTGGACTGAAGAAAGACTGTCACGTTGTGTTGCATTTATATTCTTCAATTTCAATTAACGTTCTAAGTTCTTGCTATAAGAATTACAAAAAATTTTTGTGAACAATATTTCAGAGAAAAAAAAACCCTAGTTTATTTTTACGTAAGTTATTTTTAGATTAATTACATAGAAGAGAAAAAGATAAGGAAATATTTAAAACCTAAAGTATTAGTACAAGGTGTCCCATTTTGGGTACTTTTGCGAGGTTTATTTCCCTCGTATCTCCGTAATCCTTCAACTTATCGAAAAGTTAAAACAATATATGCTTATCGATTTTCTTCTGTAGAATGCAGTGGTGTAGATGATATTTGTTATACAGTGCATCCGTAAAGTAGCGGATGAATTCAATTCGTTTTTGAAAAAATGCCCGAACCCGTCGATTTTAATATTGGGTTTAGGGTTTTTCTACGTGAAAATTAAATATACAGGGTGACTCAAAAGGATATGACATCAATATGTTTTTTAAATGGAAACCTTTTTTTTCTGCAGAATCAGATAGAACGCATTTTTTACAAATGATATAGTATAAATAAATAGTGGTATGATAAAATGTAAAATTAAAGAAATACCCATCTAAATTAAAAGTTCGAATTGAGCACCGTTAACAACCTGGAAATAACCAAGGCGATTTAAATATACTTTTTGAACGTCAACGTTTGTCAACGACATCTGGACTAATATTTCTAATTTCCTGGCGTATTTGTTCTTTTAAATCTTTTAAACTTAGTAGTTTAATGACATAGACTTTACTTTCTAAGTATCCTCATAAAAAGTAATCGATGGGAGTTAAATCTGGCGTTCTGGGTGGTCATTTAATGAACCCTCGTCTACCTATCCAACGATTTGGTAAAACTTTATCTAGATAATTGCGCACGGGTAAAGCATAGTGTGGCGGGGCTTTCATTTGTACCATATCCTTTGTAAAAAAATGCGTTCTTTGGTCGTGGCATTCAATGTTCTAAGGTTATAAGAGTTAAGGTTTTGTTTTCCATATGTGGATATACATTATTTTGTTACAATTGTATAGATGATTAAAAAATATATATTTTTTATTTTTTATTTACGTATGTTTGTTACATGTTTCTTATAGTGTTTTAAACTCTTATAGAAACAAAAAAAAGCAGGTAATTTTTTCTGAAAATCCAGAAATTATTAGGAAAAGGTCTTATTAATACCATACTTACAGTTTACAGGATTTAATTTAGAATAATATATTATTTTTATTAGAACTAATTTTATGTTCTTTAAAACCCTTTGCTAAATTTATTTTAATTCATCTTAGAATAAAATATTTAAAAGAATTTAGTTTTTTTTATTTAAAATTTGCTGGCATACCTATCGTGCCAATTTATAATTCTTGGTAAGTATCTATATCTAAATATTATAAATGTCCTAAATAAGCAATATCTTGAAAACTAAATTTAAGTCAAATAATATTTTAGTTGATGTGTTAATTCTTGAACAAAGTGATGAGGGATGTCTGAGATGCAATATTTTTTTCCCAGCATTTAAAATTAACATTTGTAATAAAATGTGGATATTTCTAAAGTGATAAGCGTATTTTAATAATTTTAAAATAAAATAAAATTTTATTTAAATATATCTCTCATCACTCGTCAGTTAACGCATCAACTTCTGTAATTCTGTAAATTACTTCAAATTTAAATATCGCGCAATAGATCAGGCTTCCCGCCACACTCCACCCAAGACGGTTGCCTCCGTCTTTGTCAATAAAGCTGTCAACAGAATTTCTGTATTCAACACGCATTTCGTATGTATGGTGAAAATCGGAATCATATGTCGGCCATCCTGCATTGACAGGAGCTAACAGAAATAACCACCGGTATGAAGGTTGAACGTGGTGGGGCGGAATAGTCTGCCCACCAAGATGGCCGATTGATTGATTGACTATTTTTTGACGTATATCAAATATGACATTAGTGACGTTAATGACATTTTAACTGTCGTATTTTACGATTGTCTTTTTTAAGTTCTCTTTGGGTGGAAAACAAGCCAAGGCCACTGACATAATAGAATGGACCGGCCGTCGCGCGACAACATCGGTACCATCGCAATGTGAGAGAGAGAGCATGTGAAGGATGGAGCTAAATTGGGCAAATTTGTTTTCCTCCTTATTATTGTTCCCCATAGACATTCAGAAAATAAAATAAATTTAGAAAGTGACATTAAAAAATGACCAATAATGATGAAAATGTAATCAAAAATTTTTTGTTGAGAAGATAAAGATGTGTTAGATTTAATTTATTAACTTATTTAATTAATTATTCATGAAAAACTGAAATTCTTCAATTCTTGTCTTTTAATTCTATACTAAATAATTTGAAAAATATTGTCATTACAAATTCTTTTAAAAAAATCAACATCATATAGGTATACAGTGCATCCCAAAAGTTATGTCTAAATTAATTAATTCAGGGGTGTGATCGAAAAAAAAAACGCTCGGACCCGTCGATTTTTACTTCAAGTTGCGCATTTTTGTACGTAAAATTTGTATATACGGGGTTGCTCAAGAAATAAATTATGACCATAATTTTTTCAAATGAAAGCACCTTTTTTTATTTCATCTTTGAATTTCGCGTGGAACTCTACGTATGTTTCATGCATCATGTCCTATACCTAAAGTCAACAGTTATTGAAAAAAAGACGATTCATGTAACAAATAAAAAAAGAACAAAAATTAAGTTAAATGTTCAAAATGGTTGCCATTCACGGCTTGACAATATCCAAGGCGATCAATAAAGTCTCGTTGCACATTTTCAATTATTTCCGGAGTTATGGCGCGCACTTCTCTGCGAATTCTCTCTTTCAAGTCGTCTAGATTATTTGGCCTATTAATAAATACCTTCGACTTGAGGTATCCCCACAAAAAAAAGTGCATTGGTGTTAGGTCAGGCGACCTAGCAGACCACTCGATGGGTCCTCCCTCTCCTTCCTATCCACCGATTGGGAAAGGTTTCATCCAAAAATGTACACACAGTGGCAGCATAGTGCGGAGGAGCGCCATCTTGCTGGAAAATTTGTTCTTCGTCAGAATAGTCTGGGTTTAATGGATTTGGAAATAAAAATAGTAATGCTGGAATTAATTCAAGTTGGAGAAAATCGAGATACACTTGTCCCGTAAAAGTCTGTTCAAAGAAAAATCTATTAGGATCTATTACTCTTCCGCGCACTATTCCACACCACACATTTAGTTTTTGAGGGTACTGGGTGTTTACCTCCATCATCCAATGCGGATTGTCTGTTGCCCAATATCGACAATTTTGTCTGTTCACACTACCATTCAAACAGAACGTGGCTTCATCGGAAAAAACATTTGTTACTAAATTATTATTTAGATTGCACATGTTTTGTAAGCGTTCACAAAACTCATTTCGCCTATCGAAATCGTCATCAAATAATTCTATTCGGTGAACTATAGATTTCGCCATGTGTAAATTTACCTCAATCTGCGACAGAGGAGTGCATGGATTTTCTTCCAAAGAAAGCAAAATGTCAAGTTGTTCATTTTCATATCGAGCAGGATGACCAGATTTCGGCAGATCTCTAACATGATCGAATTCTCTAAATTCAGCCTCTATTCTACTAACCACCTTTGACATATCGGAGGACGATCAGCATGGATTTCATTGACTAATTGAGCAGCTTCTGTTTGAGTCCGTGTTTTATCACCAAACCCAACCATGCACAGAATTTCTATATTTTCTCGTTCCGTTAACTTTTTTGCTCGTACACTTCACACTTGACAATATCTGTTTGGCGTCCAACTGTCATACAGTAAAGTATGAAAATACAAGGTCACCAGGCAAGAATAAAAAAACACGAATGAATGGAATTTTGCTCTGTATAAAAATTCTCAGAGAAAAAGTTACTCGTAAGGTGAACTTCAATAATAATGTTTCGTCGACTTTTTTTGATAACTGTTGACTTTAGGTATATGAGATGATGCATGAAACATACGTAGAATTCCACGCGAAATTCAAAAATGAAATAAAAAAAGGTGCTTTCATTTGAAAAAATTAAGTTGATGGTCGTAATTTATTTTTAAGCAACTCTGTATTATACAAACTTCACATACAAAAATGCGCAACTTGAAAAAAATTTAGACATAATTTTTGGGATGCACTGTATGTAATAACTACGGTTCTTTAACAAAGCATTTTTTTTAATTTTTAGTGTTTTTGTCCATCACTATCATTTCTTGCATAAAAACTTAAATAAGAATAATCTTGTATTAATTAATAAAATGGAGTTTTGATTTTTTTATAGGTTTTTTTTATAATTTTTTTGGCTTCATTGAACGGTTATAATTCCATATAAAGTCTAATGATCGTATGCAACATGTTTTACCCACAAATATTATTACTTATAAATAAAGTATCTTAAAATAAAACACATTATTTAAGTAATTAAAGGTTTTTATAATTTTATTAAGTTTATTTTAGTTTTTCATTAAGTTTTTTTATTTAGCTGCCTTCCTTTTGTCCTTTCAGCCTCAACTTTGACTGCCTGTAAAGCTTCTGCAGTATATCCTGGCTTACCATCAACTGAACTATACCATTTGGATAATGTCCTTGGATGAGGTAAGGTATCCTTTCCATACATGCTTCTGACAAAGTCATAGGCTAAAGCTGAATAAAAATGGAGAGAAAGGGCAAAAGACCTTAACTCGGGCTATACTTTCCTTTACTACCCTTCTTGAGTTGTCTAAACAGCATCTGTTTTTGTATTTTGAGAATACCCTCCTAAAAAGGCATGCAAGATATATAGCAACTACAAGTGTAATTTATAGCTACAACCACAATTTCTGTGATCCGTTTACAATAAAAGATAATTAATTTAATTATTTTTTACAATTATCATGTTTGTATTGTAAAAAGCAATAAAAATAATTACAATTTAATTATTTTCATTGTTTTTACATGAATGAATTTGATGAATAGAATAGGTAGTATAAGTAGTAAATAAACTGGATCTCACCTTCTCCTAAAATATAGACTTATTAGAAATAGATATATTTTCATATTATAAAGGTATTAAAAAAAAATAAAAATCTTCTAGTACATCATTAAAAGATCTTTTTAGACCTGGATTTTTCACTGCAGTCGGTAGAGCATCATGGATTTCTTTTTCGAATATTTGTAGCTAATGCAGGTAGCTCTTCAACCTGCTCCTCAATTTAGTTCCACCTCCATTGGTTCAACCATATTATAATTTGAAAAAATACTATATTAGTTTCAGGTGGCTGGTTTTCTAATTATAACAAAGGTTAAAGAAATAATTTCACATACTATACAAGTAATTTATATGGCAATAATAAGTATACAAATATAATTTATTAATATATATCTCATATATGTATACTCAAGTGTATATTTTATATACATAAAAACTTAACCTTCTAAAACTTCATTCCTCTTTAAAATCCTTTATTTTGAATTAGAAGCTTGCTGCAAATGTTTTGGGAATTTAAAGACACCGCAGGAACAACACCTTTTTTGAGAATTCTGCTTCCATGGACATTAACCTCATAATCCGACTCGACCAAGCAATGTTTTTTACTAATTGATGCATTTTTGGGGTTGTAGTTTTTTATTTTTATAGCATGTAGCCAAGCTTTACGCAAATTAACATCAGCTATAGGTATCCTGAGTCAAATGTCATTATTAGTTAACATTAAAAACAAACAAATCTCATCAAAATCAATATAGCAATAAAACACTTAAAACAGTAAAATATAATTTGTACTATTATACTTGTGAAATTTGCTTCCTCCTTTTTTCACCTGTTTGTACAGTTTATAGCAGTACAAGATTGAACCATTTTGTTCTTATTTCAAGCTTCCTTTAGTACTAGAAGGCAAACACTTCTAACTAAACAAACAAACATAGGAAACACTCTTTAAAAGTTTAAAATAATGACTCTTAACAGCATACGTTAAAAGACGAATATGCCCAGCCAATGAGAGCATTCCGGCACCACAGAGGCGTGGCTTGCGTACCGCCAAAATTCAAAATACGAATTTTTCAATGCATGTAGTTAAACAGCAAGATTTGGCATCTCTGACCTATATATTTGCTAATATAGGGCTTTGTTTTGTTAGTCATTTATATTTTAGATGGAAAAAGAAATGCGATATGAATATAAAAGACGCTCAATAAAGAAATATTTGTAGCTGTTATAAATTAGTAAATTAATGATTTTTTTGTACATATTTACAGCGTGATTAAGATTTTTTAGAATATGAAAATAGGTAATTTGCCAAATTTGATTTTTATAGATATCTATGTAGTACCTCATTGAAATCATTTTATTAATAGCGATAGAGTTATGAAAGCAATATCCATTATTACTGGAGATCGTTGTTGGAGGGGGTCAGAAATAAAAAAAAACAGAAACATGTCCTCCTCAGGACATTAAGTATTTCTAGGGTTCTTTAGTTGAAGTTTAAACGTTGGTAATAGGGAACCGAGTACGGTGAGGCTGCTGTATTAATTAGCAAATAAGTACAAGTTCATGAGTGAGTACGATTTAAGTATATAAAACATATTAAACAATCCAAAAATTATGGCATTATTAATAATGATAACACTTGTTTGTATTTTTTTGTTTGGTATCTTAGCTTGTTGTTTTAAAGATATTTTTATAGTATTATATTAAAATTTAGTGTGAAAAAAACCTATTACATGTCATATTCCTATGATAGATACCTATAACTTATAATTTTCATAATATAATAATTGTCAAAACGTTTGAAGTTTATTTAAGTAGCCAATTATACATTACTTAAGAGATAAAAACATGTGGATCAGAGAATATCATGTGGGTAGATGATAAAGATTGCTAGACGATGAATAACTAAAAGTATATGAATTACTAAAAAAAAAACGTATAAATAACATATAAACTTTTATTTATAACATTAAAATCAAAATATATATTAAATAATCCTAAAAAATATGAGTTTATTTTAATTTTTGTATAACTGTTTAGGCATTGTTTTGATAAAATCCCATGGCTAATGCATCATCATAGTAGCCATAAGAAGTAAATATTCCATAATACAGGGTGTTTCAAAATTCACTACATATATTTTAAGGGCGTATTCCTGAAGTCAAAATAAGACTTTTTTTCCTATAAACATGGGTCCTAAAATGCACCCCCTTCAAGCTACAGCCATCGCAAGAAGTGTAAAAAAAATCGATTTTTTAAAACTGTGTCTACAGTTTTGCATCAAATTTAACGAAATTTGGAATAGCCTCGTTATTTTAGGCGGTCTTACTTTTTATCTTAGAAAAGGCGTAAAACTAATTTTGAGGGGTAAACTGAGGGGGGTGCACACTTTTGACGGCCAAAATTTTATGTACGCATACATTTTTTTAAAAATTAAGCTACACCAGAATATGGGCCATACAAAAATCTAAATTTTATGTCTCTTGCATTTTTTTGATAATACGAATAGTTTTTGAGAAAATCACCGATTAATATAAGGCTACCAATAACGTAATAATTAAAATTCAAACAGATAATAATATTAAGTAGTAGGCTGTGACTATTTGTTTTAGGACATTTTTTAAGCGGCACGACATTTAACAATAAATAGGTAGACTGGTTTTGCTATTGTTGAAACTTTGCTATTGAGGTTTTTTCAATAAATTGATGAACAATTATTTACATTAAAGAATGACGGTTTTTAAAAATACAAAAATTAGTGAAAAAAATATTTAACATTTATTAACATAATAATTAATTATTTTTTAAATAAACAATAAACTTCTGAGAAACAAATAGTTTTTTTAATAAAAAGTGCTCGAAATGCGCACCCCCCGCTGCAATACAAGCCTCCATTCGTCTTCTCATAGATTGTCTTACTCGCTCTAAAATTCCGTATTTCTTATTGTTTCAAAGGCATTAATAATTCTTTGCCTTAGGACCTCGAGCGAAGGCACTTGACCAGGATTATAGACGAGGCTTTTTACATATTCCCAGAAAAAAAAATCCAGAGGATTGCAGTCCGGGGAGCGTGGAGGTCATGGTATTGGGCCTGCTCTACCAATCCATCTCTCAGGAAACACAAAGTTCAAATAGTCACGCACTGTTATACGGAAATGAGGGGGGGCAACGTCATTTATAAACCACATGTTCGCTCGCACATTTAAAGGTACATTGTCTAGTAAACCATTTAAATGGTGCTGTAGAAACTCTAAATAAGTGTCGCCAACTAAAATTCTAGGAAAAAAGAAAGGACCAATTAACTCATCTCCCACTAAACCTGCCCATACATTAAGGCTAAAGTGCTCCTGGTGGTGAGATTGCCTAATTTCGTGCGGATTCTCTGCTGCCCAAACATGCACATTGTGAAAATTCACCACCCCTTCCCGCGAAAAATGAGCTTCGTCTGTGAATAGAATACTTTATAAAAAATTATTATCTCTCGCGCATCTCTAAAGTAACCACCTTGCAAACTGTAAGCGCCTTGGGAAATATTGAGGTAGCAAAGCTTGAACTCTTTGAATTTGGTATGGATACAAGCTATTTTCGTGCAAAACCCGCCAGACAGTTGCATGAGAAACATCCAAATTCCGAGCTATTTGACGCGTGCTTAGGCCAGGATCGTCGTCGATGGCAGTCAAAATTTGCTCCTCTGTCACTGGGTTTCGTGCTTGTTACGGTCTGCCTGCATTGTTCCTCGGGCGGTTCCCTGGGGAAACTACCGTAATCCCTAAGATGCCGAGTGACTCTGAAAATGTTCGTACATTCGGGAGTCGGCGATAAGGAAACCTTAACTGATACAATCTTTGAGCTTCATACGCGTTACCATCAGCAAGACCATAAACAAAATGGATGTCTGCAAGATGTTCGAATGAATAACGTTCATTTTCCATTTTAGCAATGTTAGCGTTTAGAAATGAAACATGGGAATAAAAACTACACTTTAAATCTAAAACGGGTAGTAAACTACTGGAATTAAACAAAGTCAACAATGACAGTAAATTTATTTTACATCAAATGTCAAGCAAGTTAAAAAATGTCTAAAATAAATACTCACAGCCTACTACTAAAACTTCAAAAATAAAAATGTCAACAATTGCGAAACACAGCCTACTTCCTAAATTTTTCCTTTGATTTTTAATTTACGATATTGCTATCCTTTTATTCACCGGCGGTTTTCTCAAAAACTAATAGTCGTATGAAAAAAATGCAAGAGACCAAAAATTTAAATTTTTGTATGGTCTATTTTTTGGTATAGCTTAATTTAAAAAAAAATGTATGTACACATAAAATTTTGGCCGTCAAAAGTGTGCACCCCCTCAGTTTACCCCTTAAAATTAGTTTTACGCCATTTCTAAGATAAAGAGTAAATAGACCGCCTAAAATAACGGGGGTATTCCAAATTTCGTTAAATTTGATGCAAAACTGTAGACACAGTTTAAAAAATCGATTTTTTTTACACTTATTACGATGGCTGTAGCTTGAAGGGGGTGCATTTTAGGACCCATGTTTATAGGAAAAAAAAGTCTTATTTTGACCTCAGGAATACGCCCTTAAAATATATGTAGTAAATTTTGAAACACCCTGTATGTTGAGGCAACCTACTTGCTGAGTAGTTATCAAAGACAATTTGAAAATTATTTAAATCGTTGTGATGACAGTGATATTACTTTGAAATTAGAAATTTCTCATCATATTTATCAAATATCTTAATGCCGACTAGCTTACTGAAATGTATTTTATTCTCTAGACGAGTTTTTAAGTACAACTTTTTGACAGTGAAGAGTTTTGCGTAGCGTGATGTGACTTCTTACTACTTTTCTTTTTTTACTTTTTTAAATGTGTTGCGTGTGTTCTATATTCTATGTATGTAAGAATTGTTAAAATGTTTATATTTTTGTAAAAGATTATGTTGTCAGCTATCTTTAAAGTTTTATATAATGCTTTGTTAACAACATATTATGTAACAACAAAGCTATTTTTGACTTTGACTTTTGACTTTTCTTGTCAACATTATATTTCTTTATAATCTTTATCAAATATGCCAGGTCACTTCTTGTTAGTAAGTTTAGCCTTTCTATTGTGGCATTCTAAATTTTTCTAGCATCTTGAATTATTTGTTCATTTGTCATACCAGTAAACTTGTCTACATGTCCTACATATGTTTCAAAAAATGTCCCATCAACTGATCCTCCAAAGGATTAAAATTATGAATTAGCCTATGAATATATACCATTTTATCACCATTCTTTAAAAGCTTAACTAAAATCCTTGAGGGGCATGTTTCTTGAATACATATGTTTCCCCCAGACTTAACACTTCTCTTTTTACAAGAGCTATTGAATCCTAAAAGTAAACAACAAAATATACAATTATGTCGATTTCCCTATTACTTTCGCTCTCTTAGAGGTAAATTATTCAAAATTCCTAAAATTTAAAAATGATTGTTTAATCTTTCTATTGTGAATATCAAGCAAATGTTTGTTTAAACTATTAAAATAAGAAAATGCCTGGGTACTCATGGTACATATTGGACATGTAATGTGTTTCTTGATTTCCTGGCCAACAAATTCTGGTTGAAACTTTTTCAAATTTCTGTTTTTCATTGATGGGCTTGAAAATTCCTTCTCACAGACTTTGCAGATTGTATTTTGTTGACTAGAAAATACATAATAATTCAGATTAGAACTAAAAAAAATTATATCTTACCTTAGTGTTGCCATAATTATCATAAACAGATACTGCAGTAGCTAAAAAAGAAATTATACAGTAAAAAAATCACTGGAAAATTTTTTAGAAATTGAAAGAACACTAAAATGTTTGTTTTTGAACTCAAAATTAGCCTAGAATCGAATATTATATACAGCGAAGTCAACACTAAACACTATGATTGTTGTGAGCACTCAAATAGTCGCAAAATCGATATAATAATAATTATCGATGATAATTAAATCATTCAGGAAGCAAAGCAAATAAAATCTGCAATCTAGGTTAGGGAAAACAATAGGAAGGGATCAATCGGTTTTCGGTCCGGTCTTCGATTCTCATTGGCTGGGGATATTCGTCTTTTAACGTAGGCTACTCTTAACCTGCTTTTGCCCAAATTAGCTCCTACTTTTTCTTGGACCTTTCTCTGATATGTTGGAGCCAAAAGATTACACGGCGCGTAATGAGTGGGGGCTCGTCCATTCTATTATGTCAGTGATCAGTTTGTATGCAACCACCACACCACACAAAAATATAGTGTTCTGTGATTAAAAGGATGTTTTCAGTGGTTTCAGTGCGTTTTTTAAATTAATATTAAGACTATAAGACTAATACTCCCTTTTTGCTGAAAACTGATGTAGAAGTTTGAAGTGGGTCACATATATTGGAAAAAAGGAAATTCAAATCATTCCTTTCACAGGCGAGTTAGATGTCAATGGTGTCATCCATGTAGGTTATAATATTAAAAAAGACAACATATTTGTGAAGTCTCCTGAAATTCCAAAAGTGTTTTAATAATTTTTTGTCTATTAAAAGGTTAACTTCCAAAGGATTTGAATAAACTTTTCTGAAATATATAATAAATAATTAAACGGATTTGAGATGGTTGCAAACCTCTACAAACGGAACTTTTTTGATTAAAAATTATTAGATGATAAACGGATATAACTGCCAAAGGATATCGATAAAACTTTTCCTTATGACCGTCAGGAGTTACATAGGCCCTTAATATTTTTTAGCATCTAACAATGCAATAATTTTTTACCAAAAAACTTTAGTTTGTAGAGGTTTATAACCACTATAAATCGATTAATTGATTGTTAATATCTGGACAAAAAAATATTAAAATTCCTTGGGAATTCCAGGAGATTCGGGCATTATATCCATTAAATAACAACGGGCGCGGACTATAAATAGGTTGCTGGCAAATGACATGTCCTGCGTTCTAGATTTTGGTCGCTGCATATCGATTATCGATCGGGCGCTAGCTTCACAGATATGAAAAAATATCTAGAAAAAAAGGCAATCAATGTTCTGAGGTTAGGAGTTTATTTTACACATTTTCATTGTAAACTTTCTTGTAATTGATGCTTGATTGCTTAATTGATTGATCGATTAATGAATGCTTAATAAACGTCTATTATTACGAGATTTATTCCACAGTAGTAGAGAGACACAAATTCATATTTGATAGGATCAACAGGTGCAATAAACAAAGTGGATCAACAGTTGATCCAACAATTGCAATTTTAAAAAAAAGCTTTCTTAATTTTGAAAATAAACCCATTGACATATTTTTTTTCAATTACTTTTTCCCAAGTAATACAGTGACAACGATGAATATATCATAGAATTAAAACTTTCTTAAAAATCAAATTAAACCCATTCACATGGTAGGTACTATTTTTCAGCTCCTTTTTTCAACTAACACAGTGATACAAATTATTATTTGATAAAACCAACAATGTAGCTACAAATGCAATTAGAAAAATCTTTCTTAGATATGATAATAAACCCATTAACATGATTTCAAACGTTGAATAATAATGTCTGCTAGTACATACTTTTGAACCATCTGTACCTGAATATTGTGTTATTATGTATGAATTTTTTACGATGACAATATGAAACCTCTAAACCCTGGCACAATACAGCCCCGTTAGCAGAAAAAAATCCCCTCATTTTGAGGGTTTTACCCTCAAAAACTCGCGCGAGCAAATCATTACCTCCCTTCCGACAAAGTTTTCTTTTTACTACGAAAGTTTTTCCGGCCCCGGAAGCCTGGTGGACTTTTTTGCCTTCTTCCCACTCTCTCTCTCTTGCCAGTTTTTGTTTCTAGATGCCTGCGAGTTGGCTACAACTTCCTTTAAGCGAAACTGGATAGTTTTTGGTTGCAGCTGTCAGCGTCACCGGTCGATATACTAAGTCGCTGATCCTTTTAAGTTTAAATTTAATTATTTATTTTATAAAACTTGCTTTGTGCGCATAAATCTCTATATTCCCTAAAAATGGTTATTTTGCATATATCTTGACTAGATAACATTTTTAATTATTTTAAAGATGGTTATTTATGAGGCAAAATAAAGCACCTTATTTCGACTACGAAAGTACTTTTAATCACAGAACACAAATATATAGAGAAGTGGTGGTTGCATACAAACTGATAGAGAAATTCCTCTGATAAATCAGGTACCGTCCTCTCGCTTGGCAACGGTAACTAACTTGACAGATTGTCGTGCTTAATTGGACCAATCAAAATGGTAGAAACGCGTGGCTAAATTAAGGCGGGAAATCTAATTTAATCTGATAATCTTATTATTTAAGTAATATCTAAAGCAAACGCCTACGAAAAATTTACATTGCATATCTCTCTCCATGTTTTTCTCGTAATGGGGACTGAAGGAATTTTAAAAAATCTTTTTTTACTACGTTTATGTGAATCACTTAAAATATAAATACTCTTACATGAAAGTAAAAGTTTACAGAAAAATTTTAATCAACTTTTTAATTGGGGAAAAGAAAATGAGAGGCCAGACATTTTGTAATATGTATTTATAATAATCAAGTTAAAAATGAGCTACTTGAAAAGTGAACCTTCTTCAATGAAAGCAACTGAATTTGATTTTATTAAAGACTAAAGATTGATAATACAAAAACATAAAGCCGCGTTGACACGGGTCAAGTGAACTGATCATGTGAAATGAATTCATATGAAATGATGATATAAAGAGGTTTACATTTTTCATTTGCTTTGAAGTTATTTCAGTTGAATAAAAATGGCGTCTAGAATAGAAATGAATCGCATTGTTTTGGAAACTGTGGTAGTTATAGCAAATGAATTAAAAAAATCAATCCAGAATAAAAAAAATAGGCGAAAAAGAAGAGTTTGGTGTAGGGAATGGATTAAACGACGAAGTCTTCTAGGGCCATCTGTTAAATTAATTCAAGAATTAGTAGATGTAGAACCAAAGGATTATGAAAATTTGTTAAGAATGAATATACAGCAATTCAATTTTTTTTTGGAGAAGGTTAGATCAAATTTAACAAAAATGGATACTGTTATACGTGAAACAATTTCACCCAAAATAAAATTAGAAACAACCCTGTGTTATTTAGCCACAGGAGATTCTTTTCAAAATTTAGATTTTTTTACCGAATTCCTAAAAGTACAATTTCTCGGTTTATTCCTGAAACTCTAGAAGCAATTTATGAAGCTTTGGAAGAATTTATTAAGGTAAGTTAAAAATATAAAAAGATGTTATTTTACATTTCATAACTTTATTGACACATTTTACAAATCAGTATATCGGAAAATAGAATTCACAGCTTGTGACAAAATGTCACTAGAATGCCCAGGTTTTTCAATAAACGTTATATCACTATCCTCTTCTGAATATACCTCAACTTCAGTCTGGTTACTTGGTGGTGGTGAATTTATATCTACTACTAAAAAAATTATTCATATTAATAAACAACATTAGATATTAATCTTAATTATAAACTTACAACTCTCTTCCGGACGAGGAATTGAAAAAGTGTTGTGGAGACTCTTTTTGCATTCTACTGTTGCATTATTTTGTATTCTATTCTTGACTTTGATAAAATGTTGTTAATCTGATTTTGAACATCAATAGCTCTTTCTAGGTCCATCGATCGTAGCTGCGAGGCTATGTATCTTCCATAAATTTCAAATTCATCCTCCTGTAATGCGTCTGCACTAGTTTTGCATATATTTTCTAATTTTTCTACAGCTGTAGTAGCAGGATCACTTTTCTGAATTATTTTTTTACGCTTAGGTGTTTGGGTAACCCTCGGGATAACCTCAATTATTTCAGAATTGGCTTGGGTTGTCCTAGCTGGTGAATGTTCCGACGTACTGGGTAAATCTTCTGAAACACCATCATTGGATAATACTTGGCTTGCCTTAAAAAAATTATTATATCTATTAATTATTTACAAAATTAATGATGGTCTTTTTGTAAACATATTCGTAGCACATTTTGTAGATACTTTAAAAAAATATGTATTAATATTTCGTAATTAGATCTTTTTTTTGTAGGTTCCCAATACCGAAGCGCACTGGAAGAATATACAAGAAGGATTCGCAACAAATTGGAACTTTTCGATGTGTCTTGGGGCCCTAGATGGAAAAGATATTTTATTAAGAAACCCAATTCATGCAGGATCAGACTTCTATAATTATAAAGGAACTTACAGCATTGCATTATTGGCATTGGTGGACGCAGATTATTGCTTTATATATGTTAATATAGGAGCCCAAGGAAGAGCTTCAGATGCAAGTATTTTTACTCAAAGTACATTATATCAAAAATTAGAAAATATGCAGTTAAACATTTCTTCAGAAGGAGTTATTGTCGCAGATGATGCTTTTCCCTTAAAATCTTATCTTATGAAGCCCTATTTCAAAAAAAATTTATCATTGCAACAAAAAATTTTTAATTACCGGTTAAGCCGAGCAAGACGTATTTCCTAAAATGCCTTTGGGCTACTGGTAGCATAATTTAGAATATTTGAACGCCCTATTCCGCTTGCTCCAGAAAAAGCGACGTTGATTGTAAAAACAACAACAGTCTTGCATAACTGGTTACGGAAAAATTCTCCCTCTACTTACATTAGCCAAGGAGTAGTAGATGTGGAGGACTTGGATAGGGAACAGGTTATACCCGGATCATGGAGAACTTTTCCAACAGCAACAATTCCACTAGGCCAGGCAAGGCACTAATAATTATTCAGAACGTGTTTCAAAGATTCGTGACAATTATGCTAATTATTTTAGTACTACTGGTTCAGTGCCATGGCAGATGGCACTATATGATTGTATGATAATCTGATTATATTTTCCAAGCTGATTCATTTGACTTTTGCTTACCAAATTATCATCATGCGTTTCACGTAAAACAACTGTATTTCGTAGAAAACCATCAGCAATTTTGAACCATCCAGAAGTAGGTGTATATAGGTCGTCAGTTGATGCTCCACTCTTCATAGATGAGTTAATTTTTCTTACTTCGGCAGAGTATGTTGTTCGAATTGTTTTAATTCGTATTTTTACCTCGGCTATGGTCATAATAATACCATTTTCACGCATTTCGGTGATAATATTTGTAATTGCGGCTGCCCGCTTATCTCTATTTTTATAATCTTAACATTTACAGTCCCACAAACATGGATATTTTTGGTAACACTTACATAACACAAATTTTATGGATTTCTCTTCCGTCCAACGTGACGCGGACATTTTCTTTTACTCGACATGAACGAAAAAGTTGAACTAGATTCAACTCGCGAGTTATTCACCTGAAATCAAGCATGCCAAATGAATTGTCGGTTTACACGTTCAAATAACGTTCATTTCATATGAATTCATTTGACATGATGAGTTCACTTGACCCGTGTCAACGCGGCTTAATAGTAATAAATAAAATCAGATTTTCTTACCAGAAACCTGGAATTGCTTGCTGCAAATTAATTAAAACATTACCCCCAATATTGAAGGGACTTTAAAAAAAAAAATCATTTAAAATTTAGAATTTAAAATTACATCCTTTTTTTAAAACGTTTTCTGGCATGCTTATAACCCAAAGACATCAACAAAACTCACAGAACACAAAGAGGAAAATTCCTTGGTCTGTTTTCTGTGACAAAACTAACCTTAAAAACTACATAACCACAAAAGACTCACCGAGTGGGGTCATGGCACAAACTAATAGTGGCTTCACATGATAGATCATCTTAATTATAAATACTTTACAAATTATATCACTATGTTAGTTGGAAAAAAGTAGATGAAAAAGACTACCATGCCAATGGGTTTATTTTTATTTTTGAGAAAATTTTTTTAAATTGCAGTTGTAGCTATTAAGTACACTGCAATTTTTGGTGCAAAAAATAAAAGAGCTTAGCCAAAAAGTAGATCAATAACATCTTGCTGGAAATTCGCAGCCTGAAGTAGGACAGTTGCAGGAATATAAACAATCAACAGTGGTGCCAAGTATAGCAATGTCGTCTTATGCTGGCGCGAACAAGAAAAATTTCAACACAATACTGATCATAAAATGTAAAATTCATAAAATGTAAAATCTTTACTTGCAAAGCACCTTCCTTGATCACAAATTAAACGAGATGGATTGCCAAATAATGAAATAATCGATTTCAATGCTTTAATACAACTATCGGTATCGATATTAAAAGTATGATACAACGACACAAACTTTGTAAGAGCATCGATCATAACTATAATATACTCTTTGCGGTCGCTTTTTCCACTTAATTTCCCTGTTATATCAACGTGAATGGTATGCCAAGGTATGCTGATTTTTGAAATAGGATGAAGTTCGGCTTGAATTTTACCGGAATGAGATTTTGACAATTTACAAGTAATGCAATTATCAACGAACTTACGAACATATTTTGACATTCCCTCAAACCAGTAATAATCGTAGAGCTTATCCAGTGTTTTATCATACCCCAAATGCATAACAGATTCGTGAACTTGATTTATTATCGACCACCTAAAAGCGCGAGGAACCACAGGTAAGCTCCGAGTTCTACCATTTCTTTGGAATTTTCGATACAGGGTACCTGCTCGTGACTCATATGTTTTAGCGATATCATCTGGAAGTTCATTTTCAAGAAGTTTTTTCATGATAGTAGAGATCTCATCATCACGTCGTTGCTCAGCAAGAAGCCAATCGCTAGAAATTTCTGCAAGGTTTACATGCTTTTCTTCTATTTTATTTGGACAAGTTTTTAATTTAGGAGTTAATAAATTTCGGGAAAAGAAATCCACATGGGCCATTCGCTTGCCTTCTCTATACTGGATATCGAAATCAAAAGATTGCAGAAAGGCCCACCAACGATGAACTCTCGGTGTTAAGTCAATCTTGTTTCGTGAAGCTTTCAAAGAATTGCAATCAGTAATAACAACAAATTTCCGTCCTTGTAAGTAGTGGCGAAAATGTTTGACAACCGCCAGAGTTTCTAATTCGTACGAATGATATTTTGACTCGCACGGCGAAGTTCTTTTGCTAAAATATTCGATAACCCTGTTTTTTTTTTCTTTTGAAGTAAAATAGCCCCATACCCTTCAGAGCTAGCATCGGTATGAAGCTCAATAGGATAGTTTGGATTAAAAATCATGAGCACGGGTTCAGTGCTCAATATGGAAATTATTTTCTTCCGAATTTCTTCGTGGTCAGGTTTCCAATCCAGATTTTCTCATAACCTGGGAGAACTTGGGAATAAATTGTCGAAAATAAGAACAATAAATTGTCTTAGTTGGGTAACTGTTTGTGGTGGGGATAATTCAGTTAAAGCCTCAATTTTACGACGGTTAGGACGAATTTCACCAGTAGAAACTTCATAACCGAGATACTCTATTTTAGTTTTAAGGAATGAACATTTAGATATATTGAAGGAAAATCCAGCTTTTGTTAAAGTATTTAGTACTAAGGTTAACCTTTCTAATGCTTCGTCCACCGTTGTTGCTGTAATCGTGCTTTAAATACTCATTCGGAACTACATGAAATATAATCTCTACAGAATAATTATTTATTTTAACTTCAGATAATATCTGCAAGGTACAATTTACCGTAGTATTTCCAATGCCTTTTAAAACAACAAGTTTATTTATTCGTTTCCCAGAAAATTTTACAGATATAATTTCTTTTATCAAAGAACACTTGGCACCAGAATCAAAACAAAATGAATATGACTCACCGGATTGAATCAGCACTCCTGATGGAGCCGCAACCTCACACATATCAATTGAGCTAATGAGCTAAAACAGTTGAAACAGCAATTTCTTCAATGTTTATTTGTTTCCACCTTGACATTATGGATGCCATAAGCCTACTGCCATATGTACTAAGGCATTCGCCGTTTTTTGGAGAATCGTTCTGTAAGTTAATTAACATACCAGCTGTTGTTTCAACACCACGAAAACGTTCAATAAGCAAGTCCTTAAATTGGTTCCATGTTATTCCAGGGAAGCACACTTGCGAGAGCCACTGGGAGGCGCTTCCTTCTAAAGCTTTGCTTAGTGCAATTATAAGGGCTGAATTAAGAATTAAAGTTACCTTCTAATGGATTATCTGCTCAACTCCAAAATTTTAGTCCATTGTCCTTCGTCTTGTGGGTGTGAATTAGATCCCACTTCTGATGTCGGAATAAACTCACTTTCACTTTCAGACATTATGATTTATGTCTATTAATTAAATTTACAAGAAAGAACAAATTAAATTTAATAAACAAATCCGTAATGAGCAGAACGAATTCACAAGCCCATTCTCCGAACGCCTCGATTGTACCAACCAAACTAAACTCGTCGTGTTCCTCTCTCCGGTCAAAAATGCCGGGCTTGTGACTACGTTTGCATAAAAAGGGATTTATGCATTACTCATTCAAAATTAAACTTTTTATAACTAGATGCGTTAAATTAACAAAACAAAGCAAATAATATAATTCTACCGACATGTACATGATTGCATAAAACACGATTACCCTAGTTTTACTGTGCAAGAAATTGTTGAAAAATGTTCTCGAATGAGTGGAATTGGAAAGTCCACCATTTTCAAATTGTTGCGGGAAAGAAAAGTAGCAGGTCAAGTGGAATCTCCCAAGCAAAAGCCAGGACGACCTACAAAAGTCCTTGATGAAAATGCTAAATGTATAATTCGAAGAAAAGTTCACTCTTTTTATTTTAAAAAGGAAATACCCACCCTAGACAAAATTTTAATGGAGCTTGGCCGAGATGACAGTATTCCGTTGATAAGTAGAAAACTTTTATGGAAAACTTTAAAAAATATGGATTTTGCCTGGGAAAAGCATAACCGCAAAGCACTTTTACTGGAGAGCGACGAAATTGTTTGTTGGAGACGACAATACTTGAGAAGTATCAAGCAGTACCGCAGGGAGCAAAAGAAAGTTTTTTATCTTGATGAGACGTGGATTAACGAAGGTTATATAGTCCAAAAAATGTGGCAAGACAAAAATATAACCAGTGCTCGCCAAGCTTTCATAGAAGGCCTGTCTACGGGTATTAAAGTACCTTCGGGAAAAGGAAAAAGACTTATAATCACACATATTGGAAGCGAAGAGGGATTTTTAAAAGAAGGTCTGCTAACCTTTGAGTCGACTCGCACAGGAGATTACCATGAAGACATGAACTCAGACGTTTTCGAGGACTATTTTGGTGAAATGATAAAATTTCTTCCGGCTAATTCGGTGGTGGTTATGGATAACGCAAGCTATCATTCACGGCGAATAGAGAAGACGCCAACTTCAAGTTGGAGAAAGCAAGAAATTATCGATTGGCTGACTGCAAAAGGTATTGCGTTTGAAGCAAATTTGATAAAAAAAGAACTGCTGGCAATAGCAAACTTACACAAAACTCGTTTCATGAAATACGCCGTGGAAGATATAGCCGAAAAATATAATATAACTGTACTGCGCTTACCGCCATATCATTGCGAACTAAATTCTATAGAACTGATATGGGCGCAGGTAAAAGGATTTGTAGCAAGACAAAACACGACTTTTAAAATGAAAGATGTTAAGCTACTGTTTGATCAAGCCATTACGGAAGCGACACCAGAGAATTGGCGAAAAGCAGTCCAGCATGTAATTAAGCAAGAGGACTAAATGTGGTATCTTGACAACCTCATCGATCAGACAGTCGATCCTTTAATTATAATGTCAAGAGGTGATGACAGTTCGTCAGATGACGAAGAAGACTACAATCTATTATAATTTAAAATTGTTATACACTGTTCAAAAAGTGCCAGATCCAAAAGTTACATTTTTAACTGTTTTACTCTACATATTATGTTCAATAAATTTGTGAAAAAAATATATTATTCCATTTAAACAAAAGTAACTTTCTAAAATAAAATAGCATTTAAGTACATTAATTATAAGGTAAAAAACAAGTCCCAGTTGCACGCCTTTGGCGAACCGTTTTCAATGTTTATCAGTGGGTAACAATGGGCAAAACTCATAAATTGACCCAAAACCGGGTGGCACTACCTGCAATCAACGAAAAGAAAGAATTTTACATTGAAACTAATACCCAACTAAGGTAGTGGCATAAAATATTGGTGGATCACCAGGTACCACTTTTGCATACCTAATGAGGTTTTATTGCTCTACACAGTTCTGAAATAGAGTATAGACCAAAATAATGTACTTTATTTCGTTTTATTTATCAAGGATATATTAACATATCAACAATAAAGATATTATAATATCTTAGTTATTGATTAGAAGCTAAGATCATACTTTCGAGAGTTTTGAATGAGCCTAAATCCACATTGGTACGTAATTACGGATGCGTGAGGCTATCAAGCTTATCCGTGACTTTTATCTCATCCACTAGAGACAAGCGTATCCGTAAAATGACGTTATATTTTTACTCAAGCTTTTGGTGTTTACAGTTTTGACCTTCCACAATTGCTTCAACCTATTTTTATGCTTTGATTGTAAAGAGGTTCTCGGATCCCATAGAGGCCACTAAATTTAAAAATATTGTTCTCATTGGCGCAAAGCTCGAAGGTAAAACCCTGGTTCTCCTCCATATATACTAGGAAACCTTAGTGTTCCATAGAATTTTGGCATTGACTATTAATTAAAAAGCCGCAATAGTCACATTTAAAATATGTGACCCGGGATCGAACCCAAACTCGACATTCTAAAAAGAATAGTACAAAATAACAACTGGTAAAAAAAAAATTTGGTAAAAATTCAAAAATAACAATAAAAAGCAAATAGTACAACGGACCAAAAATACGGAATGAAGTTTGAATTTTTATTCAAACGGTGATTTAGCCTGAATCCACATTGATGCGTAGTTACGGATCCGTTGCGACCACGTAATTGCTATCAGCCAATAAGAGACCCGAAAGGTTTCGCGTACCTACGTGAAGGAAAACACGCATAGAAATTGGTTAATTCGAACTTAAGTCCTTATTTTTGGTCGAGTTTGGATTCGACCTCGGGTTCCACATATGTTAAATGTGACTATTGCAGCTTTTTAATTAACAGTCAATGCGAAAATGATTTGGAACACCAAGGTTTCCTAGTATATATGGAGGGGAACCAGGGTTTACCTTCGAGCTTTGCGCCAATGAGGACAATATTTTAATTTTAGTGACCAAAAACACAGCAAATTATATGACGAAATGTTGGTTTCATTCATTTATGCCAGAAAACCTAAAAAATAGGTTGAAGCAATTGTGGGAGGTCAAAACTGTAAACACCAAAAACTCGAGTAAAAATATAACGTTATTTTATGGATACGCTTGTCTCTAGTAGATGGGATAAAAGTCACGGATAGGCATGACAGTCTCACGTATTCGTAAGTACGTACCAATGTGGATTTAGTTTATTTTACAAATTGGAACAATGTACTGGTAATAATAGAAAAGCGGGAGTTTTAACACTGATTAGATGTGATATTAGATATATAAATAAAAAAATAGTAAATGTCGAGAATTATGTTTGTATTCTATCATCCACTCTAAAAAAGCTCAACTTTTGGATTTTTTAACGATTATCTTGATGAAGTCTGTACTTTTACTTAATTACTTACTAACGTAAGGTGGCCAAACAAGACTTTAGGCATTTTAGTCTCCTCGAGCACCGCCCTGCATCTAGACCTATGTCTTGCAACTTCTTCCCAGTTTCGTATTGCCTTTATATTGGAGTCTCTTTCTTCATTATCTTTTCACCTTTGTCTAGGTCGTCCTGGCTGTCTTCTTGCGTTTGTCTACCTTTACAAACGGTCCTAATATCCCTATTTGACTATGTGACCGATTCAAGCTTCTAGATCTTATAGTGCTAGTGATCCATGGTGGTTTGGTATGTACATATCCTTTACTTCACCATATGTGCGTTTCCTCTATTGCGTTGTTATTCGACATTCTACGAGTCGACATATTTTCCGTAAAACTTTATTCTCGAAGGAGAGGAGAGAAGCGAGGCTCACTACTGTATTGTATATTTTCAGTTTCACTTTTCTTGGAAGATTTCATGGTTAAAGCAAATTGCTTAGAGGAATTTTCGACTCTAATTCTATTATGTATTTAACGCTGTATTTTCTCCTAATATCATTTGTTTTGTTTATCTTTAAGCCCAGGTACTTGAAGTCTTTCACTCATTTAAAATACCCATTATCTATAATTAGGTTTAAGTCTCTGTATATTTCTCTTCTATCCCTATTCTTATTCCTCTCTCTTCTGTTGGCGTATAGAGTGTTTTAAGCCGTTTCTTTGGATTGAACACTTTGAGTATTGAATGAGTATTGAAGGTTTCTGTCGTTATTTCGACGATGTTGTCATAAATCTGTTTATAGCCTACTAATAAAGCAAACGTAGCTTGGGCATATTCCGATTGCTTTTATAGAATTTATCTCGCTGATCTATTAGCCCCCTCCCGCTTCGAAACCCACACTGATATTCCGCAATTCTTTCTGCAAAAGAAATCAGTCTATTTAGCCGGGTCTTAGAGAGTAGTTTGTATGCCACAGACAGTAGTAAGATGCCGCTCTAGTTTTGAAGAGACAATGCCAACCTCCTTCCATACGTTTGGCATTGTCTCTTTCCTCCAGATGTGTCTGATAAGTTTGTGTTTTTGGTTTTTTTCATATTTGGTCCACTATGCTTTGTAAGTTCTGCTTGAATGCCATCTAGGCTTTTCGATTGAAAATATTGTTTCCATAGTTTTACTATTTTTTCTTTTTGTTCATTTCCATTTTGGCTTCCACCAAACCAATTCTGGTTGAAAACCTTTTCGTGTTTGCTTTATTTCTTTATAGAAGTTTCTTATTCTTGCCTGATCGAAGTGTTGTGTAGTATTTTCTTTTTCTGCTTAATATTAACGTTCCTTTTGTATTGTGTGGAGGTTCTCTTGACCTATTGTTGAGAAGAAAATTGCTTCCACTTAGAGAGCGCATAAAATGTTTAATGACAAATTTTTTTGTTCTTTTGTTAGGGACGAAGGGACTCCATGTTTGCGCTCCGTTGAGTGTCCACTTTAGTATACATTTAGGTCATTTATATCGATCATAACAGCTTCCGCCCATCGAACTCCAATGGAACTTTACAAGATTGTACTGGCCTATCGTTCGTAGTTTCACGATGCCATACAGTAGGCAGAGTCAGTACTTTTGGTGGTACTAATATTATTGTCAGTGATTTTAGTTTTGACTTGCTTAAAAACACATTTTATATTAATAAAGTTAGAAATATTATTTATATTTTCAACTTTATATATAAATTGATTTACACAAATTGTTAATATATCACTATGAATTATATAGTCATCGATGATAAACTCTTACTACATAAGGTGCACTTTACACATGGTTAGTGACTTGTCAATTTTTCTGAATAAGCAAAAAGACCAACCTGCAGTAATTATAAGCTATTGTAAATATGTTTATTATTCTCATAGTGCTTGTACTATTTTGCTCGAATTTTGTGGTTTCAGTTGATTAGTTAAATTTATTTAGGAGTCTATTTACGTTAAATTTATTATTTTCACCCATAGTGTCTGGTTTTTTAGTAGTTGATCTTGTTTTAAGGCTCCATTTACGCCCCAATTTAGATTATTGAGGTTATCTTATTGTAAATTGCTTGCTTTAGCTGTCAGTGTTCTTTTGAAATTAATGACCCCCATCGGCAAAAACAATGTAGAAAATTCTAAACATTTTAAATTGTTCCACTTTAAAAGAGGCCGCGCTTCGTTTGGCCGACATTTTACGTTGTTTGTTTGACTTTGTTAACCTTGGAAACAAATAAACGGCAAATAATCAGGTTACTCACGTTGACAATAAAAAGTGCGTTCCTGACATACAAAAATTTCTGAAGAAAGTGTTCATAGGTATCATACAGTGAGGACGCGCAGCGCAAGTTGGCACAAATTCATTTAAAATTTAGAGGTGTGTTCGAAAAAAAAAACGCTCGGACACGCCGATTTTTATTTTTTGTCGCAATTTTTTTGATGATGAATTCATGCATGCAGGGTGAACCAAAAACTAGCAACGACCATCAACTTCAATTTTTTAGAGAAAAAAATGAAAACTCTAAGTCTCGGCTCAAAATATCTTTTTATATCTATTAATCAGGTAACATGTTTCGCTAATAAAGCATCATCAGATCTACAATAAACAGGAAAACACACGTAACTACAATAAAACCTTACACTAAAACAAAATCAAATATTAAAAATTAGTTAAAATTACCTTATAGCTAGATGACCTGCTAAGTACTGACAAATAAAATTTAAATCTGAGAATACTCACATATTTTATAATAAAAACAATAACACGGCACAAAAATTCAACAAAAAATATAAAAAGGAAAAAACGTGACAGGTGCAGTATTTCAACCCACGCTCTAAAGTCGATCTCGGTCAAACACCAGACCGTTAACCACACGGCCAGCCCTGCTTATGAATATTAGAGTCAAAGCCATATATGCGTATCGTGAGCAGAAATAAGAGGTTAGATAAGATTATTAAAGATAAGTCCTGGCTCAAAGGTGAAAACATCATTAACGCATGTCAAAATTGGACTCTTTTTGGCTTTGGTGATTTCCATTTTCTCCCAGAGATCCAACTTTTTACCCTTAGGGCACTCGTGAACAATAGAAACATTTTCAGGGACGGAAAAACTATGACCCGTTGATAATAAATGGTTAGCAAATGCTGACTTAGTTTCTGTGGTGTCGGTGTCCCTGAACTTATTAACGAGGCTTAGGTGTTCCTGTACTCTTGTGGATACTCTCCTTCCTGATTGTCCCACATAAACAGCAGGGCAATCCCTACAATTAAGACAATATACACCCGATTTAGATAGAGGGTCACTTTTATCCAGCGTCTTTACTAGGTTCTTTCTTAGCGAGTTAGTCGTTTTGAAAGCTTGTAAGTTTGTTTAGAAGTTGTTGAGAAATGCCGCCGAAATAACTAAGGCATCTAAAATTATTATTGTTGGTGATGTTGTTCGGTGGGTGGACGATGTGATAGGACAGTTTATATTTATTATAAAATTTGTAATATAATTTGTTCAAGCTGTAAAGTGAGAAATTATTATTTACAGCAATTATTTTTATAATATTATGTTCTTTTTGAAAAGCATCTTTGGACAGAGGTAATTTAAATAAACGGTAGAACATTGAATTAAAGGCTGCATATTTGTGTTGATAAGGGGAATTGGAGTTAAATTGGATTATATTATCTGTTGCAGAAGGTTTGCGATATACTTCAAAAGAAATACTGTTATTATTTCGGTATAAAAGAAGATCCAAAAAGGGTAATTTTCCGTTTGTCTCTCTTTCCAGCGTAAAAGAGATCTGATTATGAAGGGAGTTAATAAATGACAAGAAATCCAATAAATCGTTCTCGTCACCAACCCACAACACGCACACATCGTCCACGTACCTTTTATAAGCTCTCAAAAAGCCCGCAAAACGACTTTTCATGATTTTCTCCTCCAAGTGACTCATGAAGACCTCGCTCAAAAATGGTGAAAGACAAGAACCCATGGCGAGACCAGATTTTTGCCTAAAGAATTGATCATTAAATTTGAAGAAATTTTGTTCCAAAACTAATGATAAAAGGTGGATAAGATTATCTACCACCAGTTTTGGTAAAGTACTATTATTGTTTAGTAGGATCTCAACCAATTTTAGACAATCTGACGAGGGTATGCTAGGGAACAAGTTCTTTACATCTAAGGAAAGCAAAATGGCATTGTTTGGAACATCTATTTGCTTTAGATAATCGGCAAATTCAATTGAGTTTTCAATGGAGAATTCGTTCCAAAAACCAGTTTCTTCTCTTAAAGTATTGTTAAGCCAAGAGGATAATCTGTAGCAAGGAGAGTTTACGAAGAAAACTACTGGTCTTATCGAGTTCCCCTCCTTATGAATCTTAGGTAAGCCATAGAGTACAGGAGTACGCGGGTTCATAGGGTATAGGTTAGATTTAGTGGTGTTAAAGTATTCTAGAGTTATAAGACATCGATCTAGAGAATTCTTAAGTTTTGAGAAAAAACTAATCGTTGGATCCCTAGTAATAGACACGAAGTCGTTAGTCGATAAAAATTTCGTCACTTTAGCCACATAGTCGAGTCTATTCATGACTACCAAACAAGAGCCTTTGTCTGCCCTGGAAATTAGAAGATCATGCGTTTCAATTTTTTTTTTTTAACAGAATTAAGGTGTTGTTTGTTGTAATTATTAGGGACAGAGTTATGTCTCTCAGAGTTAAGAAAATTAATTATTTTTGATCGTAAAATGTTTTTGTTAGGAATATTAACAGACTGAATGATGCTCTCAGCCTCCACTGCCAGGACCTCTCTAGTGTTTCGATTTATTTATTGCGAAAAATTAAATTTTAAATTTAAATTTAGGATATTTTCCTCCTCGGGGGTAAAAGAAAGTAAATTAAATAAATTAAGAAAACGTTTATGAGACAAGTTACTATTTCTTACACAGCTCTCGCTTCTGCTCTATATGGTCCGGACTCTTTGGTCTTTGTGAAATTCTTAAGTTGTACAATTTCTTACTAAGCCTACGGTATGTATTGGCACCAAAATCTTCTTCATCTTCTCTCAATTTAGAATTCAAGGACAGAAACTCCGCAAAGGACAACGTTAACGTTAAAATAAAATATAAGTACTTGAGTTTAGAGTTGACTCTGTTAAGTGTTTTGTAATGTTGTTTTATTTCCTCCTTAATCCATATCCGTCTTCCCATGCTTAAAGCTCTCTGTGAAGATGGAGTGTGTGAGCCGCATGTGATGTTAACGAACTTCGGCGTTAAACCTGATTTCAGGCAACTTTGCAGGAACCAAATTTTCAGTAAAAGGTTCTTTCTTGCAATTAGGTGGGATCTGTACAGTCGGACAAGTTTGGCTTGACTAGCATTTTCAAATTGAAAGAACTCGTCAATTATCTCAAAGAGACCTACGTAACTAGAGCAAAAAATTAAAACTCTAAGTCTCGGTCTCAAAATATCTTTTTATATCTATTAATCAGGTAACATGTTTCGCTAATAAAGCATCATCAGACCTACAATAAACAGAAAAACACACGTAACTATAATAAAACCTTACACTTAAACAAAATCAAATATTAAAAATTAGTTAAAATTACCTTATATTAGCTAGATGACCTGCTAAGTACTGACAAATAAAATTTAAACTGAGAATACTCACATATTTTATAATAAAAACAATAACACGGCACAAAAATTCAACAAAAAATATAAAAAATATAAAAAGGAAAAACGTAAAACAATTATCTATGGGTTTATCTAAAATTTAAAATTTTTTTGATAAACCTGAAAGCTTAGAATAATTAAAAAATAGAATCAGGGCCGAAATGCAACAAATCCGGCCTCAAACAATAAGTAAAGTATTACAAGAATTCGAATATCGACTTGATTACTGTCAGGAAGTTATTGGTCAACAATTTGAACATTTATTTTAATTTTTTTGTTTTGTTTTTTTTTTATAAACTGTTTTTTTAGAAACCAAAAATTCATGGTCATTTATACAAATTTAATCGCAAATTCCTGAATAAATATTGAGGTTCGGTATAGGACATATAGGCATGGACATGGACATGGACATGGTTTGCCAGATTGGTCTCTTCAAAAAGTTATCTTACATTTTTTCCATAAAATGTACAGGGAAGCCAATAATTGACCCCCTTGAAATTTACATGGGTTTTCCTATATTCCGCTCGGCGACGCACCACTCGGTATACTTAAAACTTTATACAGAATCAAAAAATAAAATAAAAAATGGGTGTTTCTATTTAAAAAAATTAAATTGATAGTCGTAGCTTATTTTTGGACCTTCCTATATACATGAATTCATCATCAAAAAAATAAAAATTAACGTGTCTGAGCGTTTTTTTCGAACACACCCCTGAATTTTAAATGAATTTGTGCCAACTTGCGCGTGCTCACTATATAAACATTATAACTGCGATAAGTTACACGAAATCCTGCTTGCAATTAATTCTAAAAATAATAATGTTTATGACGTAAATGTATTAGCAAACAGTGTTATCCCAGATATTAAAGTCATTATAGATCAAAATGTGCCCAAGAGTTAAAATTATTCAAAAATAGAAATATATCAACAAAAAACTGATAACCTCTGAAATCAGAGAACTTATGCAGAAAAGGGATAACCTATACAAGAAAGCTATAATCAGTAGAAATGAAAATATATGGGACGAATATGAGGCGAAAGAAATTTTATTCCAAATAAAATTAGAATGGAAAACGAGAAATTTTTTGCAGAATGCGTAGACTCTAATAAAAGCAATGATAAAGAATTGTGAAAAAATTGAAAGATGTTTTTAAGAAATAAAAACCAAGTTTTATCTGAGCAAATTAATTTTAAATCAGAGATAGCAAGAAGAAGTATATACGAGTGTCGAGGATGGTCGCAGAAGTAGTACCCAACAATGTAAAATCCAAAAAATTTGGTAACAAATCAGCGCTATACACTGTTCTCAGCAGTGTTCAATAAGTTCGATACCGTTTTTATAATAACTGCTGCTCCTCAAAATAGTGTGAGTTGATGCATTATTTTAATGACACATTTCCTTATTAGTAAAATGCGCCTGTTTTTATTTAATTTCTTTGCTAAAACGTTGCAATTGGTTGGCACAAGCGGATGTGAAATGAATATGAAGTAACGCAAAAAATCTGCTTTGTTACTGTGAAACTTCGCTAAGCACAATTTGAAACATCTTCACGACACTGTTTTTGTTCGACTGTGAGCAAACGCGACATGTTTCACACAGCTTTCTTATATCTAAATTTTCAAATAATATGCGATGTAATTAAAAAGTATTGTAACGTTCATTGCTTATGGCTGCTAAATAAATACCATACAATAATTCTTCTTAGATGGGAAAGTCTCATAAGAGCCAATAGAACACTGAATGTCGATTGACTGTTGCGCTTTCTGAATGTCATGGAGTAGTACTAACCGGAAGTGAACACATTCGTCACGTCATAATAGCGAGTAATTAAAATTTGATTATGGCGCCAAATTTGAATTTTGCTCTACTATACCGTGAGAAACTAAAGGGTGTTTTTTTTAGAGGCGAAGAACTTTCATTTAGCAACACTGTTTTTTATGACAGCCGACCTGATAGTTCTGGGTTATTTTTAGATTAGTTTGGTTTGGCAATTCATCATGAACAGACTCACGCCGGAGCAACGTTTCCAAATTTTTCAAATTTATTTTGAAAGACATGGTTCTATTCGAGAAACACATCGGGCATTACGTGAGTTTTATGGTGCTCATAATCGTCGTTCAGAGAAATTATTTCGAGAAACTGTTGATCGTTTTCGTAATACTTTTACTCTAGTCGACAATACGCATCCCGTAAGACGCCGTACAGTGCGCACGCAACAAGCGATAGCTGCTGTGCAGCATAGTGTTGATAATGATCCAAATATGTCAACTCGTCGTCGTTCTCAACAAGTGAACTTATGTCCATCCACTTTATGGAAAATTTTGCGCAAAGATCTCGGATTGCGAGCATATAAAATTCAACTTGTCCAGGAGTTGAAACCCCAGGATCATCTTTTGCGCCGTACATTAGCTGAATGGGCGGAAGGAAAGATTGCTGTTGATCCACGATTTCATATGAAAATTTTGTTCAGTGATGAAGCACACTTTGGGTTAAATGCCTATGTAAACAAGCAGAATTGCCGAATTTGGGGGGTAGAGAATCCACGAGCTATTGGCGAAAAACCGTTACATCCAGAAAAACTAACCGTTTGGCGCGCTTTATGGGCCGGTGGAATCATTGGTCCTTATGTCTTCAGAAATGCTGATGGTCAGAACGTTACAGTAAACGGTGAGCGATACAGAAACATGATAACCAACTTTTTTGTGCCTCAATTGGAAGCCGTTGCAGGCGTTGCAAAAATGTGGTTTCAGCAGGACAGTGCCACGTGCCATACAGCGCGCCAAACAATTAATTTACTGCAAGAGACATTCGAGCAACGAATAATTTCAAGGAATGGACCTGTAAACTGGCCAGCTCGTTCGTGCGACTTGACGCCATTAGATTATTTTCTTTGGGGCTATGTTAAGTCGCATGTCTACGCTGATAAACCCGAAACACTTGAGCACTTGGAAGCCAACATACGACGCGTGATTGCCGAAATACAGCCTGCAGTACTGGAAAGAGTGTGTGAAAATTGGACCTCTAGATTACGCCACGTACGCGCCAGCCGTGGGGGTCACATGCCCCAAATCATTTTTAAATATTAATGCCAAAAAAATTCTTTAATATAAAAGCAAATTCGTTCATATCAATAAAATATTTTGTGTTTAATTTCAATTTAAAGTTCTCCGCCTTTAAAAAAACACCCTTTACTAGTGAGAAATGTGATTCTTTCGGCAATTATAGTAGGCAGATTTGAAAAGAGTTAAATTGGAACGTTTTTGTGCCCATAAGAACCAAAATCCTCGATTTGTCACTTTTGCTATTGTATACTATAATTTTTCTAGTTCTAAAGTTCTGGGTTTAAGAAAAATAATATATAGAAAAAATGTTGCTGCATCATTTGTTACTTAGTTTGCAGTTGTATTAATAATATTATGGGAAAGTAACCGTTAACTATAATGTGTTAGATTTTGCATTCCTTCAAAAGTTGCTTGAATAAGGTACCTGCAGGTAATAAGGCCTGTCGGATAATAAGGCCTATTTTCAAAAAAACCGCTTTAAATTAATCGCAAATCGATTGCGTTGGGTCCGCGTCTCCTATTGGTCCATTTACAAACGACATTCGAACGGACTACCCGCGTTCCTCGCTTTCGGGCGTCAGTAAGTTCCAACAACTTGCGTCGACGGGTCGCCGCGTGTGATATTATAAGGATACAACGAACAAAAACATAAGTATTTTTAGTATTTATAATTGTATTTTTAATTTATAGCTGCAGATATTTTGGTTAGACTTTATATTTTGTGATTTCAATAGTTTATTAGATTAAATTTAGCCGACATAATTTAAATAAATTTACATAATATTTCGTCATGGATGGGTAATAAGGCCTATAAAAATAAGCTGTAGGTCTTATTACCCTCCATGTAGGCCTTATTATCCTCATGACAAATTAATGTTTTTATTAACATAATATTAAACTTCTAAACTATTCTCGTTTTATTTTCATTGATTTTTAACATCATGCCTCCTAAAAGGGCACCTTGGTGCGAGGAGGATTTAATATCAGCAGTTCGATCTGTTCAACGCGGTACTCTGAGTACATATGGGGCTGCGGCTAAGGTTTAATATTCCCAGAAGAACCATTAGAAATCATGTTCAGAATGGAATCCTAATAAAAAGACTAGGTCGTAAATCTATTTTAAAAGAAGAACAAGAAGCTGATCTTGTTAAAAGAATAATAAGATTTAGTGAAATAGGTCTACCTGTGACTCCACGGATCCTTCGTCGATTGGTATTCAGATTCTGCGAAGATAATAAAATTGCTCATCAATTTAATACAACTTCAAAACTTGCTGGTAAAGACTGCCTAAAGGCTTTTATGAAGAGAAATCCTGTAATTTCTAAAAGAAAAGCACAGTTTATGAATTCAGCTAGGGCTCAAAAACTTAATAAATTTATAGTTGCTGATCATTTTTCAAAAATAGGGAAAATGTATGATGATCTTGATATAATTAATCACCCTGAAAGACTTTATAATATGGATGAAAAAGGATGCCCCTTGACTATTTACCACCAGCCAACCGTTTAAGCTAAGAAAGGGGTAAAACGTGTTCACTTTCAATCGTCAGAACATGCAGAGAGTGTGAAAATTGCAGGATAAGTCAATGCCCTTGGAATACCAATACCTCCTATGATTATTTTTAAAGGAAAGAAGCTAAAGCCAGAATTACATAATAATTTGCCACCAGGCACTCTAGTGGAAAAATCAAGTAAAGGCTACGTGACTAACGAACTTTTTAAAGAATTCCTCAAGCCCTTAGCCCGATACAAAAGTCCAGGAAGGTGCCTCTTAATTTTTGATGGTGCAGCTTGTCATCTTGATTTGTCAATTGTTGATATTGGAGACTCACTTGATATAGATCTCTACTGTTTGCCATCGAGTACAACACATGAGCTTCAACCCCTCGACAAATCTGTATATCGTTCATTTGAGCATCATTGGGATAATGAGGTATTTTTATTCTTGGATCAGAATCCTAACAAAAAGCTGACCAAATCAGGTTTTAACATCATGCTTTCAAATGTTTGGTCTAAATGCATGACACATAGTAACATTATAAACGTTTTTAAGGCTACTGGTCTGTTTCCATTAAATCCCGAGGCAATTCCAGAAACAGCATTTGCTCCTTCAATTCTCTCAGACGTACCGGCACCGAATGATACCAACAAAGAAAATAGGCGTCCACCTGAATCTCCTCAACCTGGTCCGTCTGGAATGGCATCCAACAAGTCTGGCAAATTTTCCTATTCCAATGTTTACCTTTCTGACTCGGATTCGACTGATGATCATATCCCTCTTGCTGAATTAAAGAGACGAACAACAAAAGTCACTTCTTTTAATGAGCTTTTGCCCATACCAGTAAAAACTAATGAAAAACCTAAAAAAATCGAAAAAAAGCTCTAAACTACAAAGGAACTCCAGTCACTAGAGATCTTTTTACCGAGGAGAACAAAAGTCGTGCCAATTTGAATGAAGATATTGAAAGCTCCAGGGAACAGTTAAGTATCGAATGGTATTGCCATGGATGTGAGGAAGACAGGCAGGCCGATATGAGGCAGTGCAGCAAATGTCTTAAATGGTACCATGAGGAATGTGTTGGCTTAACAGTCAATGACATGGATGATTTTGAGTGTCCCGATGGCTGCTAAACTTCGCCCAATTAACGAGTTGTGCCGTTTTTATGTATATATAGGCTTTATTAAACCTCCATCGGACAATAAGGCTGATTTGCGTTATTTTTCTTAATATTTATTTTTTGTTTTCAACTTGAATTGACGAAACAGTTGGCTGTCAAGGCAGTTGTGCATATAGGTCTCCTGATGGACCCGTCATGCCCCACCGGGGGTTACCAGAGCCCAACGGCCTTAGAGAAACCGATAAGGCTCTCTGGTCTGAAGGACTTAAAGTCGCTCGGTACACTGAAAGTGTTGCCCAAGTATTTGAACATGGCGCGCGTGCATGCTGGGCACTCCCCGACTACATGGTCAACGGTTTCATATTCCTCACAGCACCATCGACATTCCGGATTATCCGCAATACCGATAGTATGGAGATGGCTTCTTAAGTGCCAGTGACCGGTTAAAAGACCTGTCACTAGCCGAATTTCGCGTCTTTTTAGGCGTAGTAGATTTTTGGTGAGACAGGCAGAGGGCCCACCTATGTGCGCTTTGGCCTGGGTCATACCAGGGGACTCAGTCCATCTTCGGTAGATCCACTTGTCCAGCAGACCCTTCATTGACGCGACCGCAACGCATTTGGCGATACCAACTATGGGTTCCGGCCCCATCGGCACATTCGCGGATCCCAGTCTGGCGAGAGAGTCCGCTTCCTCATTACCTGCATGGCCTGAGTGGCCACGTATCCAGACGAGCTGAACCCTGCATCCAACCTGTACCAGTTTTTTCAGGAATTTTATGCACTCTAGTATAAGCTTGGAGCTTACCTTTGCGGCCGTGATAGCCTTAATGGCAGCTTTGCTGTCCGAGCATATTGATACAACTGTATTGCGGTGTCCGCTGCTTAGGATTTTCTGTCCGCATTTTAATACAGCGAATACTTCGGCCTGGAAGACAGTTGTGTGCTCCCCCAGCGAGTATGCCCTACTGGTATGTGGGATCCCACCATTAAGCCCTGATCCAGCTCTGTTATTCATTCAGGAGCCATCTGTGTACCAGTTGGTTACCCTATTTAGCAATGCAGGTCTGTTGGAATGCTGCCACTCCTCTCTGCCTGCAATGTGCGTCACGAATCCCTCGCAGTCCACAGTCACTGGAGCCATGCAGTCACTGCCCATCAGAAGGAGAGGACATTTCTGTATGGCCCATGACCAAATTTTTGCGTGACCGGTTTTGCCAGCACGTAGTTTGCCGAGGACGTATAGCCTGTATGCAGTCCTCATTGCCTCGAATTGAACAACGAGGTCCAGAGGCGGAAGGCTCAGCAGAGTCTCAAGCGCACTAGTTGGCGCCGTCCGCATGGAACCCGTTATGCTGAGACATGCAAGATGTTGGACTCTGTCCAGTTGAGCACGAATTTTCGCTTTCTCCGTACATGGCGACCAAACGATAGCCCCGTATGTGAGAAGAGGTCTCACAATGCGCGAGTAGATCCAGTGGAGGATCTTAGGAGACAGACCCCAGGTATTGCCAAAAGCCCGCCTGCAGGCCCATAGCGCGCAGGTGGCCTTCTTTATTCTGGTGTCTGCATGATCGTGCCAGGAGAGTTTGGGATCCAACTTGATCCCAGAAATCGAACTGTCCTGGAGTAATGCAGCTGCACGCCACCTAGAGATATAACAGGGGGCGTGCCAAAGTTACGTCTCCTCGTGAATAGTAGGAGCTCTGCTTTTTTGGGGTTAATCCTGAGACCCCCTGAGAGGCACCATATGTCCACCATACGCAGGGCTCTGCATTGAGACGGCGTCTTTCCCTGATCATCAGCGTAGGCCTGTGTGTATAGGCCAGCATTGTTTAAAAGATTTATCAGGCTGTCGACCACAAGGCACCACAAGGTAGGGGACAATAGTCCTCCCTGCGGGCAGCCCCTAGCCGCCAACGTTTCGACAATCTCGTTGTTGAGCTGGGCAGATGCATGACGTTTCGAGAGCATGGCCTCTATCCAGCTAACCAAACAGGGTTCTGAGCCGCGGCTCTCGAGTGCTTGGCAGATTAATGTAAAAGGGGTGTTGTCGAACGCCCCTTCAATGTCTAGAAATGCACCCAGACAGGCCTTGCCACTACCCAGAGCACCCTCCACCTTCCTAACGAGGTGGTGTAGGGCCAGGTCCGTGGATTTGCCCGCCTGATAGGCGTATTGGTGCACATCCAGTGGTTTGTTGACCAGGATGCTTTCCTTAAGATATCGATCAATCAGCCTCTCCATCGCCTTCAGTATAAAGCTGGTAAGGCTGATAGGTCGGTACGATTTGGGATCTGTAAAATCGCTTTTTCCGGGTTTCGGAATAAAGACGACTTTCACTTGACGCCATAACTTTTGGACGTAGCCCTGAGCAAGGGACGACCTGAATAGTCTGACTATGTGTGGGATTATCCATCCGTGCCTGAAGATTTGAAGGGGGGGAATGTCTTGATTGCCCATTTCACCCTCTCGTAGGTAATTATTCTTCTAGCAGTCTCGAACTCTAAGCGAATCGGAGCCCGAGAACAGCTAGGAGGATCGCGAGATGAGTTGGAGTCTGGGAAGTGGGTGCGCAGCATGACCTCCAGTGACTCCCGCTCATTGGTAGTAAAGCCGCCATCTGGAAGTGACAGCGACCCCAATTTAGTTCCAGGTTCCTTAGACAGTACTTTGCACAGTCGTGCTGCGGATGGTGTGTTTTCAACATCATCGCACAACCGCCTCCAGCACTGTCTTTTTTAACTTTTTTCATGAAATTTGTGTAAAGCTGGCACACATATTCTCGCATATATTCTGCTCATATTACCTATTTAGTTTTCGATTTTCGATCTGTTTATCTTTAACACGTTAAGCCCTGGCTAAATAATTTTTTTACAGTCGCCCGGAGCGCACTCTATTTTTCACTTTAATTAGTACAAAATAATCTCTATAGCAGAGTTTAATTAACTTTTTATCGTTTTATATCTTTTTTTCAAGAAAAAAATATGTTTGAAAAATGGGTTCTTACAAAAATTAACAAAGACAATCTGTATGGGGAAGCTACGTCAGATTAAGAAATAGAGGTAGACGACCTTTTTGCCGGATCAAGTTTGTCAGAATATCTGCCTAGTAGTGATAGTTAAACGTGCAAACATAAAACAAGTCAAAAAAATGTAGAGATTTGTACCGATTCCAGCTCATGGAATATCTAAAAATTTAAATCATGTATTATTGTGGCTGCTTTTTACATTTTGATAATGATCTGGATTTGTCTTTATTTTTTTTTAGAATACTGATTTAAAAGGTTTCGAGTTGCTTGATGTTGGTAATACACAAGCTCAAGATAATGCTAGTCAGGTAAAATATCGTCATTTGTGCATTTAGCATATTAATTATTATTTTTAGCATATCCAAGAAGCAACTGCAATCAGTTATATCTGAATTTGTAGCAGATTCCGATCCAGAAAATGATCCTGGTTAACTAAAGTTAATGTTCAGAAATTAAACTTGATTTATAGTTTAACAATTGTGGAATAAGGAATGCATTTTTTACAATGGTTGACAAAAATCCATGCGACGTCTACAGGTTATTTCTTACTGATGAAATACTTGAACTAGTAGCTGAACAATCAAATAGTGCAAACCAAAAAATATACATTAAGGTCTCAGCCAGTAAATCAAATTATGGGTGCTGACAAACATGGAAGAAATAAAAATGGGATTATCTTTTTGGGATTATCATTTGGATGGGATTGTTTAAAATGCCTAAGTTACGTGATTACTCTACTACTACTTACGTGTCCACAAGTAGATTTGAGCAACTGCTTTCAACAATTCATTTCAGCAATCGATAAGAATGACCGTAAGGTAGACCCATTCGATAAAATTGCTCCTTTATTGGATAAAATTAATAGAAACGTTTCAATGGTTCCATACCCGCAGAGAATATCTGCACTGATGGAGTAATCGTATACCTTTCCGCGGTAAGCTAAAATTCAGGCAGTATATAAAGAACAAGAGGCACAAATTTGTTATCAAATTGTACAAACTAGGTGTCCAAAATGGATATACTTGTAATGTAAAAGTTTATTGTTGTAAAGATAATTAAAATGGCCGAAATGCCTCTTTATATGTTGTTATGTCTCTGTCAGATGGTTTATTTGATAAAGGTCGCACCCTATATACCGATAACTATTACACGAGCATTTCATTGACCCATAAATTTCTTGAAAGGAAAACTTATCTTGTAGGAACTGTGTAAAATATCAGAAAATTAAATTAATTGATGATTTTCACAAAAAAAAAATTCAAAGAAATGAAGTGTGAACAGAGCAAAACCGGCGTTTTAAACATAAAATGGTTTACTAATTCTTCTTCTAAATAAAAGGGAAGTACTAATTCTTACCAGACAAAAACTATATATTAAAAACATATTAAAAACAAAAGAAATTAAAAAAAACTTAAATTATTTTGGACCACAAATAATGAAAATTCTTTATAGATCTTTCCGATCAAAAAAAGCGCACTAGCAGTGCTTGCGCAGGGGTCCAATTGGTATGATATTGGAAAATTAGCTGTTGAGCTTCTTTTTGGCTCTGCAATGGTCAATGCATTTATTGTATTCAAAGAAGTAACAAAAAATAAAATTTTAATTACTGAGTTTAACTCTGTAACAACTTTAAAAATGCTTGGTACTATACTAGTTTCAAATACTACCCGTGACAAAGTACAAAATCATCGGCTTCAACAAGCTAAGACAAAAAAAAAAACGATGCGTTGTATGCTACGCTTGCTGTTCTAAGAAAATTGTTTTGAAAAGAAAAGGATCTTAGAATAACACCCCGATCAAAATACCATTTTAATATTTGCGCTAAGCACCACTGTATTACCAGTTTTTTTGATGAACATAAGGATATCAAAATGAATTAGACTTAACTTCTACTAGAAAAATGTTGTTGGTAAGAAATTAAAATTTTTCCTTATATGTTACTTGATATCTGTCATTCTGTTTTCGATGTTGAGGAAGCTGCAGTTTTACATAGAATAGCAGATAATTTCTAGCTATTACAGCAACGTAATAGTTATTTTTTAGAAATAAAATCGTATTCTGAGAGTGCATCTTCTGCAACTCAACGCAGAGGGTGTGTATCTCATTCGAGCATTGTATGGCAAAAGAGCAACTTGAAACAATAAGCTTACTAAATTATTTATTAATTAGTATGTTGCAGGTCTAAACATAAAAATGTTTGCCTATAAAATAAATATAAAAAATTGCCCTGTTTCTTTTTAGGATTGCTTTTATTCTATTGGTAAAGATTTTTATATGGTAATATTTTCCATATAATAATATAGTAATTTAATATAATTCAGAAAAGAGGAGGTTTTGTGGTGTAGATACGTTTCTCCATAATTGATGTCATTTAAGAATATTTTGTATTTATCAATTTCCATCTTTGGATGTAGATTTGTTTCTATCTTCAGCTAGCTTCAGAAATTCGTAAAATCAAATGTTAAAAATAGTAGAAATGGAAAAACTGTGTTATGCGATTACTTAAATATTAACTTTCTTTCTGATTACAGAAATGAACTTTTAGATATAATGACATTTAACGGTAATACATGCCATATTGAGATTCCTACAAAGATGGGGTGGATAGTGTATTTTAGGTTTTTGGTGATATCTTAACTACATATATCAACAGCGTTTTTCCTTGAAGAAAATTTTGTAAGATAAAAATAAGAAAAAAACCTGAGCTTAGCCAAAGCATACGTATCTCAAGTCATAATTTAAAATTATTATACAGGGTGTTTGGAAGGTGAGTAGCCAAACGGTGAATAGGTAAGGTTACTGGCTATTTAAAACGCATAGTATTTTTTTGTTTTTCCTCAAATTTAAGGAGTAATATATTTTTTCCTTTTTTTATTAGGTTCTCCCCGTTTTTTTACTTTAACCTTCAATTTTTTTTAAATTTTTGGCCAAAATGGCCCACAATTAATTTTATTTTAAAGACTAATGTTGTCTCATTCAGATTAAGGTAATACCTGAGAAAAATATTTAAAGAGAAACTAATAGTGGAGTAACAAACTTCCTCAAATCAATAGAAAAAAAAATGTTACGTCAACTTTACAATGGAAAAAATAATAATAAAAAAAGTTCTGTGGTTTCAAAATGTGTTAAAAAACTTTTCTAGTTAATAGTCTTTCTAACGATGTGCCACATGTAACAAAAATAATTAGGTAACTTACGAAAAACAAATAAGTTTGTCTTCAAGGACGCGTGAACCAATTTCTTGAAAGCAACCTACTTGAGCAGTCTTATGTCTCTTTCTAACACTGCTAAATTCGTTGTGCTATCTCTTTCACCATTCTAAAACAGCTAAACCTATTGTGCCCTTTCGTTTCCATGACCCTTTCCTTTACAGGTTGATTAAAAAAAAATATATTTTTTACTTCAAATCTTGCTCAAATTGATGGCCATTATTTCTAATACACGCGTAACATCGCTTTCTTATTTCTCTTGTGGTAATCTGTAATGTTAGTTCCCGTCTCATTATTACAAAAGCGTCATTAATTTTTCCTATCAATTGTTCCTTTGTATTTATAGGTTATATAAATACAATAAATACGAAATAGACAAGTTCTTTTGCACGGCCCCAGACGTAAAAATCAAGCGGCGTCAAGTCCGGCGATCTTGCAGGCCATGGGATAGGGCCACCTCTGCCAATCCAAGTATTGGGAAATACATTGTCTAGCTAGATGCTTCCGGATCGCCAATCTCCAGTGCGCTGGGCACCCATCGTGTTGGAACGTCATTTGTTCTTCATTAAGAAAATTTGGAACCCCGTTCAATAGTTCGGGTAGATCATTTAATAAAAAATTTAGATAATTATCCCCATTCAAATTATCCGGCAAATAATGTCGACCAATTAGGCCTGCCCAAATGTTTACTGAGAATTTCCTTTGAAAGGACACGACTTTCTTCATTTTTGGGTTTTCTTCTTTTGGGGCCCATAATGCAAATTATGAAAGTTGGTAAATCCCTCCCTTGAAAACTTGGATTCATCTGTCCACAGTATGTTTTTCACGAAATCACGGTTATCCACGTTCATATGTAGCAGGAGCAAAACTGAAATTTAGTCGAAATCGGGTGTGTAGATCGTATCCAGGATAAGGTGAACATTTGTTGTTGAAGGTTTCACCTTTGTTTCTGCCAATGCCAGAATGTGAGGCTTATTTGATTGCAGGTGTTGGTGTACTGCATTAATATTGGTGTTTAGGCCTCTGATGTTGCAGAAATTGATTCTTAGGCTTTTTGATCCGCCTCATGGACCCCCCCCAACCAGCCTCCGCCCGGAGATCCGAATGGGAGGCGAGTTTACCTCCGGAAAGTTTTGGTCGTGAGGGCGCCATCATGCATTTACTTTTCTTCTCCACTTCCCCTTTGGAAACCGGACACATCGATATGGCGGCGAAACGTGAGTTCCATGGAACCACTTCACGCCGCCTAAGTCCTATGTGGTGGTATTGAACCGGGCGATGCAAGTGGACAACATCTACCAGCAAAGGGGTTGCTCTTTTAGTCGCCTTTTACGACAGGCAGAGCGTACCGGAGGGCTACTCTACCCCGGCCCTCCCCGGGGGATAAGAGAAAGTAGCGGATATTCCTGGCTAAAAACAAGATTATTTAAGTAATATTCGTAACTTTTAAGAAGATTAATAATAAAATCATAGAATTAAAGAAAAACGTCACTAAAATAAAAAATTACACCACAGCGGCTTCAATCTAAATCAGTTGTTATTTGTAAAATTCCAACAAAACACTTATAAATATATTGCATTAAAATTCAAAAATACCGCCACCCGTGTCATATGCCCAATGAAAGACAAAGAAAACGCGATTAAAAACAAGACGGTAAAACTGAACGCAACTTGTGATTTACCCGCTCGTAAAATATGGGCTTACTTTTTGGGGAGTTTCTAATTCTTATACGAATAGAGTGTTTCGCATGCCAAAGAAAGACTTGAGAAATATTGCTGGTGTAGGTATTGGGCATTCTTACTGAAACCTATTTAAAAAGTATAATATTCTTACTCTTTCCACCCTCTATATGCTAGAAATATTGATTTATGTAAAAAAAAATTTAAACAGATTTGGGTTCATGCGAGACATTCACGAATATAATACCCATTTGCCAGCTGATGAGGGAAGCCAATAATAACAAACCACAAACTGTAAATTGTAACGAAGCGCCAAACAAAATAAGAGATGTGAGCGGAATCGAATAAGAAAATCTTTGACCAATTTTTACCCCATTCTGATGTGAACCCTATTATGAGAGTGGGTTAGGCGCCAGGGAACCAACAGGTAGGTACAACAAAACCCTTTAATTAGTTAAAAATTAGACCTTTAGTTAGGTAAGCAAAGCAAAATTCCAGTTGTTGTAGCACTTTGCTAGATGACCAAAAGGAGAATTTTATTTTAAATTTCGTTGTTTTCAATTATGGCTCCAGAAAGTGGAGCTATAATTCTATAAATCCACGTGAGGTGGCCAGATTTTGCTTCAGACAATCAATCCCTTAATGAATTGAAGGGACGGGAAAGGAAAAAGGAGGAGGTCTGCCATTCGAAACTTTATTCAATTCGAATTTACCTTTCACCCGGAATAACGTTTTGGGCAAACATGGTGTGTGTGTGTGTGTGTCGGAGAGAGAGAGTTCGAAAGGCCCTCAAAGCCCGATTAACTGCCATTTTCCGAACTCCGGGTGCCGCTTTGGCAATTTTAAAACTTTCGAAATTATTCACATCAACCGAAACTATACGGCGAGAAGTTTTGGCGCTTTTCCATGATCGTGGAATTTACGCCCGGGGGCTCCTTAAATTATGCCAAAAGGTCTTTTCAATTAACTGTTCATTAGTTTGCCTACCGGGCACCCCTCTTCCCTCTTCCCTCTTCCCTTGCTTTCCCACCGGGTTCTTTGGCAAATTGGCGCCGTATTAGGGAAAATGTTTTATAGGCGCGGTCGTAATGGCACATTAAAGGGGCGTTTATAGTTTTTATTTGTGGCTTTTGGTTTGAAAAGTACCAACGGTTAGGTGTTTAGAGGATTATTAAATTGGTGCATGTGCTGGAAAAATAAACGCTTAATTTATATGGGGATATAGGAATTAAATGCAAGGTATTATATTGTACTACGTTAACATTTTAGAAAGTAGTCTAGGGGTGTAAGATCAGGGCTTCTTGCTGGCCATTCAATTTCTCCTCTTCTGCCAATCTAATAATAATAATAATAATTGACAGTTTATAGTTCGTCATAAGTTCCGCATAAATTCGATAAAAATTAGAGATATGATTTTTTGAGAAAACGGTCGGACCCGTCGATTTTTATTTTAAGTTGCGCATTATTTCACATAAATTTTTGTATACAGGGTGGAACAAAAAAAAAGATATGACGTTATCGGTCATTTTTTTAAATGGAATGCTATATTTTTTATTGCATTTATGAAATATAGGCGAAATTCCAAGCAAGTTTCGTATAGAACACCTAAGTCTAAAAATGGTCCATATACTGTATCTGCATAATTAAAATAGGATAGAATTAATAAGTCGCATAATTTTTTTTTTGTTTCTTTTGACAAATAAGATCTATGCTTGTAAAGTTTTTTTAGCATTGAAAATCCTTTCTTAAGACAACTTGTAATGTGATCTGTGAACTTTAGCTTGACGTCTATCATTAGGCCTAGATTTTTAGTTGAGATATGAAAAGGGATAAGTTCTCCACTAAGCATTACTTGGACATAATCCAAAACTGCCCTTCTGCTATTATCACTACAAAATAACATTGCCACGCTCTTGCTTGGATTTAATTTAAGAGAATGATCTGTCGAGACCCTATTTACTAGAGCAAGGTCAGCATTCAAACAAAAATTAGCTCTTTCAACATTACTAGCATTAAATGACAAATATAATTGTGTGTCGTCCGCGTAGAGGTGGCATTTACAGAATTGCAATTTATCTATGAAAGCCGACGTAAAGATGCTAAACAACAAAGGACCCAGAATGGTACCTTGAGGGATGCCAGACCTTACTATTGCCACCCTAGACTTATCTTCTTATTTAAATTTAACTTTATTAAAACTCGTTGTGTTTTATCACTTAGAAAAGATAAAATTAATTTAGTAGCTGTAGTATTGAAACCAAAATAATGTAAAATATTAATCAAAAGTTCGTGATTTAGCATATCAAATGCTTTAGAGTAATCAAGTAGTATTAAAATCATTGCATCACCCTTGTCTAAACAGGCGACAACCTCATCGGTGACGTCAGTAAGAGCGGTAACACAGCTAAATCGCAGACTTCCACGATTTTGAAAAGTAGAAGTTTAACAAACAACTATTTATAATATGGGAAATGGACCAAAAGAATTATTAATGTTGTGTTTAAATTATTAAGCCCAAACCCAAACGCCTTAGATTTAAGTTTAATAATTAAATTTGATACTAAATTTTCATCGACTGGTGTAAAAGAAAATAATGGTGGAAACTTCTGATTAGATTTATAGAAACTGAAGGTTTTGTTTGTCGGAGGAGTAATATTAGAAGTTAAATTGACGACTGAACCAGTCGTTAAGTTCATCGACTTTTTTTAGATGTTCGGAAATTTCTCTCTCGAGTAGTGCAGATTTGAAATTTATTATTTAAATAAGCCTTTTTTTTCATTACGTATGGCACTGGTGGTAAAATTTCTTATCTGCTTATAATAGTTCCAATCTAATGTCTTAGAAAAGTCATATCTAAGAATGAAGTGTCAACAGAAAGAAATAAGCGCGAAAATACAAAGCGAAGTAATAAGTGATTGAGAATAAGTGCAGTTTAATAGTGTGTTGGGGAGGCAATAGTTCTAGTGTAGATTTTAACTCGACTAGCCGGTGTCATATATTTTGATCCACAATCAACGTAGATTTCCTGTTGCAGTATTAACTCGTCAAGTGCCGTGTATAATTGAATTGTGAAATCGTAAGTAAAACTCTGTTATTAATAAGTGTTTCTCTACCTATTTAATCGATTTTAATCAAATTTAGCTTGAATGTTGGCCAAATATTAAAATAAGACAAATAAATTACTATTTTTTTTCAGAATTTCTGTAACTGTTATAACTAAGTCATTAGTTCAGATATAAAATCTATATTAAAATTTCTGAGAAATACTATTTAATCAATTATTTTTGATAAATTAAAAAAAGGATGGGTAATTTAAGTAGGTACTGTAATTGTTTTTAGGTGCTGTGTTAATCCCCCCAAAATTAGAACGTAACATGGAGAATCCAGGACCTAGCAAAAAACGTAAGATTAAAGATGAAAATCGGCAGTTTTAAGAAATTTGGACTGAGAAATACTTTTTTGTATGATCGAATAACAAAGTCGCTTGCTTAATTTGCAAGAATTCTGTTACGATTGCAAAGGAATATAGTGTAAAAAGGCACTATGAGACACAGCATCCTCCTTTTACCAAGTTTACAGGCGAATAAAGAAAGCAAAAAATGTTGTCTTTCTAAAACGAGAGCTTATTAGTCAGCAAGCTATGTTTGCAAAATCCATTCAAGATTCAGAAACAGCTACAGAAGTTATTTATGAAATGTCTCGAATGATAGCAAAGCGAAGTCGCCTCTTCAATGATGGCGATTTTGTAAAAGAATTATTAGAAATTGCCGCTAAGAAAATGTGTCCAGAGGGAGCAAAAAAGTTTTTAGAAAATTCAACTAAATCGTATGACTATCCTAAGACGAATTATGTCTTTGTCAGGTAATATTGCGGAACAATTAATTGAAAAAACTAAGATCATTGAGTTTTTTTCATTAGCAGTCGACGAATCCACTGATATTAGTTCCACAGGTTAACTTCTCATATTCATACGAGGTGTTACTCAAGATTTTGAAGTTTTAGAAGAGTTATTAGGAATGTGTTCATTAAAAGGTCAAACCAAAGGAATTGATATTCTTAATCTAAGTACTTTTGGATGAGAGTTCAAAAACTGATTTGGACTTATCAAAATTATCGGGAGTTGCGACTGAGGGTGCTCCTTCGATGATTGGTGTCAATTCCGGGCTAGTTACTTTGCTGATAAAGCATCTGCAAGAAAAAAACATAAACGCTGAAGATCTCATGCAATTTCATTGCATTATATACCAAGAAGCCCTCTGTTCTAAAAAAATTGAATTTCAAAATGTCATGAAAGTGGTAGTTTCGACTGTAAATTTCATAAAATTACGAAAACTCAATCACAGACAATTCAAACAATTTCTTGATGACATCGAAAGCGAATACGGAGATTTACTGTATTATACAGAAGTAAGGTGGCTAAGTCGTGGACTGATATTGGAACGATTTCTAAATTTAATAGAAGAAATTGGAATATTTCTGGCGGAAAAGCAAAGGGATGTTAAAACGGAACTTAAAAATCCTGATTGGTTGTGTGATTTGGCTTTTTCAGTTGACATTACAAATCATTTGAATGTCTTGAACACACGGCTTCAAGGCAAAAATCAACTGATATCCCAGCTTTACGCTAATGTATCATCCTTAAAATGCAAGCTGAAACTTTTCAGATCACAATTGAATTCTGGAAATTACAATCATTTTCCGAATTATAAGAAAATGGCTGAAAAATTCAACAAGACTGCGATTAATTTCAGTTATGTAGAAAAGCTAGATATTTTGATTCAATCTTTTCAAAACAGATTTTCGGAGTTAAAAAAAGTGAATCCTCTGTTGGACATATTCAGCAATCCTTTCACAATTTTAGTTGAAAATGCGCAGAGTCAATGCAGTTAGAAATTATCGACATTCAAAACGGCCAAGATTTACGCAGTAAATTCAACGAAGGAGACTTCCTGAACTTTTGCCGCTGCATTGATATGTGCCAATGCTCTGAAATGTGCCAGCTTATTTGGTTCTACCTATATATGTAAACCCACTTTTTCAATACTAAATAATAATAAAACAAAAAATCAAAACCGCCTTGCAAATGAAAGTTTGGAAGCAGTTTTACGTGGTGCTACAAGTAAATTTGATCCAAATGTAAAAAAGACTGTAAGCACTCTGCAGTGCCACGCTTCAAATTAAGAAATTCTTTTTCAATTTTAATAAATTATTATCAATTCTTTATTGTCTTTATTTACCTGTACTTCTGGCTCGCCATCAGGTCATGATTTGCTTAAGTGGCCCCTAGTCTTAATAAGTCTATGCAACCATGGTTTAAGAGGTTTTCGTAACGGCAGACTTTATTGAATGCCTTCTGAAATATCCAGAACTATTGCACGGGATTCACTTTATTTCTCGATATCCGCAGTCCAAACGTATGTGACATAGGTCAATAAATCGCTAGTAAACCTACATTTTCGAAAGCCATTATTTTCATATATTTTCCTTTTTTGGGTATCGGTTGAATTCGTGCAAGTGTTCTGAGCGAAAGAGAAAACAGTTTGCACAATGGTGGTATCAGTGTCAGTGGCATTGTTAGTGTTTAAGCCTTTAACACGTTGACTGCCGTAATGCTGAAAAAAAATCAATTCCTCCGGCCAACTTTTTTTTTTCTTTCAAGTTAATTGTGGTGTTCTAGCACACTAATGAATATTTTGTTTTATAAAAAAAAAAATAATTAGAAACTTTTTGGTAATTTTTTTATAAGACTTTTCGTATGGTCACGTAGCCTCAACACATAAAACTTAAATCAACGTTCGTATGCAACAAATGGTTGCGTCTCACTTCCACCTGCCTGAGCCTATCATTTCGTGAAGCAGAGTCGTACGTAGCATCCGTATTAGGCATCCTTTTTCCTCCGAATGCACAAGTTCGGAATAAAACTGTATAAGCTGTGCATCGAAAAGAGATATACTTTTCGATGATTTATTGTGGGCAAGATCGGGTGGAGGGCCAATCTTTATCACAAAAGTAGTACTCACTCTTGCAAATAACTTACTTGACAAAGGACGTATTATTTTTACAGATAATTATTATACAAGTGTGGTTTTGGCACATGCTCTACTTGCCAGGAACACTCACTTAGTTGGCACTCTTCAATCAAATAAAAAAATGAATCCTAAGCAAAAAGCTCAGGAAAGGAGAAACAGAGGCAGCTGAAAGCACCTCAGGTCTAATTGTTCCAATGTGGAAGAACAAAAGAGATGTGCTTACCTTATCCACAAAACACACTGATGAGTTAGTAACCATGATAAAGAATTTCGAATACCTGCTGCGATTGTTGATTACAACAAACATAAAGCCTACATTGATCTTTCGGATCAAATGAAGTCTTACACCACTTCTTTACGCCGAGGGGTGAAGTGGAACCGTAAGCTTGCTATTGAGCTTCTTATTGGCAGTGCTTTGGTAAATGCACATATTTTGCACATCAAGAAGTAGTGAATGAAAAACTGTCTATCACAAAGTTCAAGAAGAAGATCGTAAACAGTCTCATAGGTCTTGATATTGAGCAACCCAGGCAAAATATTGCTTTGGAAGAGCGTCAACCTTAGAACATTGAAAGCCTTTCAATTTTCTAAGGCATCAACATTCCTTGGAAGATGTTGGTAACAGACGAAAATGCGTTATTTGTTATCAAAAGCTTCAAAGAGAATCTGAAAGTTTTTTTCAGGTACATAACTGTACCAAATAATGTTTGAATTTGGATGTAGGTATTTCGTTTATTTCTTAGCTTTCTTGCTTTTATGCTGTATTTTAATCATAAAAAATATTTATTTTCTATACATTTTGATTTTATGAATGACTTATTTTTTAAACCATAAAGATCCACTTTCGAGACTCAAATTTAAAAACCAAAACTATTGTCAGACAGTTACAGCCGCGCTATTTCAGTTCCATATAACTTATATAGGACTGAGACGCCGATCAAAGCTCATACGGCTATAGTACACAATTACCTCTGAGACACCACAAATATGTTACGCGGCTATTATTGAAAGTAACATGAGACACCAGATTTATGTCTCACGGCAGTTAACGTGTTAAATAACTTTTTCAAAATCTCTGTGACGTAAGACTATCTTTGGGATCAAAGAACCCTTGCTTAGTAAAAATTGATGCGAACATCTGATCCAACAAGTCTGCCTTTTCCATTGCGGTCATTGCAATGGAACCATCAGCATGAAACCAGTGAAATACTTACCTACAAAAATCATGACAAGCTGCTTTGGCTACAGAGCAAAACAATCTTTATCAATTTGGGAAATTAAGAAGTTTATTCTTCGCTCTCTCATTAAATTTTTAAGGTACCGATTGTTTGCTTGCACTTTAGTCTTGGCGCTATTTGCAATAAAGCAGAATTTTTGTTGTTGAGACTGGTTTGGTGCAACTTTTATTGAATCACGGTTTGCTATCTGAAGAGCTTTTCAAGGTTTTTGAAATATAAGACTCTATACCTACCAAAATCAGTTCTAAAATTTCGCTCGCACACGCTGAAGAGTCACTGATCCTGAAACTGTTTGTTTCAATGTTTAATATTTATATCAAAAATAACACTTTTACTGATCAATTGAAACAAGCAAATATTATTCCAATATTTAAATCAGGTAACAAAAACTGAATGGAAAACTATAGACCAATAAGTATGCTTACCTCAGTTGCTAAAATATTTGAAAATATACTTTATAAGCTATACTTTCACAGAAATTTTGCTAAAGAAACCTGATGTGTCAACCAATCTGTGCATTGCAAGTAGATCATGGAATTCTTATCAATAAACTCAACGACAACAATATTTTTATCAATAACGTCAAGCCTGAAAGACTGTCATCTCTTTATTTAAACGTAAGGTGCTCTACTATCTAACTAGAATGAAATAGTCTTAAATATAAATTTATCTAATAAATACTTTTACACGTAAAATCAATTGCTTTGTATATGATTATTCTGTCAATAACCAAATGCAGCAAACTTAATCTATAGTCAGCATTATGAAATTGTTAGTAATAAAACTTACAAACGAGGTAGAACTAGTACAAAAGAGATTCTTAAGATATGTATATGTTTGGAAACACAATACATATCCCTTTATAATATGACGATCGAGTATGTTGCTACAGCTTGGTTTAACAAACTTGAATAAAAGATGTATTTTAAATAGCACACTTTTTATCTATTACATTGTTAATGACAAATAATAGATAGGTGTAGCATCAAATAATTTTTAGGTATAGAAAAACACTTTTGACTATAGAAAAAAGTATTGAGAGTGTCATCAAATGACCACTTATTCTTTTCGCCAATTAAGATGGTCCGCGTCACCTTTCCTTCAGATAAAACGTGGTTATCCTTGGTCCTTTGCTGCGGTAGAAGGCTTTCGCTAGAGCTGCGTAGATCAGATGGATCTCAATAGGAAAGTCGATTGAAGCTGCACAGCAGTAATTAAATTCTGCCTCCAATTGACAGTTGAAGACTGTAAATAGGTGATAGAACCACAAGTGGCTTCTAATTCAATTCTTTACTTACTGTTGCAATTTCTTGCTGATATCCGGATTGCCCGTTTTCAAACCCAACAATAAGGATGCTTCTTTGAAAATGTTTCCATAACAGTATTGAGATTAGGACCTCGACTATTTTCAACAAAGAGAAAACTACGATATCTTTAGATTTCGCTCACCCTAAGTGTTAATTTCTTAATGCCACATGATATTATTTCATCTACATCTACGTCTTATGATCCTAAACAAAATGGCCACGTTTGTTCAGGATCTCAGCAGAAAGGTACAGAAACGGATTTTTTTTAGAAATAGGTGTATCAGAGTGGTAGGGCTGCATATCGATTGATAATAACGAAAAAATAAAAAAAAGAATATTGATTAAGGAGTGTTATTGTTTGAGGGGGAATGCTCATATTCTGTATACATACTCAATATTTCACGCGTAGTTGAAGTATATACTTAATAACTGATCTGTCGCCAGCTTTCTCTTCATATTCATTCTATTATATTACAGATAACATTAAATGGTTTCTAAGAATCCAAGGGGTCAACCAACAAGTTTGTAGATCAAAGTGATATAAAAGAAAAACTGCATCCATATAAGGAAAGGTAATAATTAATATTCAGAATTGTAAGGGGCTTCTACTTCGTCTTTTATGATCAAATACCTAATTTTCATTATATAACTATAGGAGGTAGTAAGTCTGGGCAATATGCTGATGATCAGGTGATTCTAGTCAAAAAAGACGATGAGGATAAACTCTCTTAAGTCTTCCAGGGAACTCGAATCTGTTTCTAATATCCCAGTAATATGAAGGATATTTGAGGATATTCTCGGAATGTCGAATACATGAATGAATCTACTTATGTCTGTCTATACATAAGTAGTCTATAATATAGTAGTCTTTGAGGTTATATTTAAACATTTTAAATCATAATCTTGGACGTAAGATTTCTCGATCTCAAGGTCAATATAGGTAGGTGGACACCAGGAAGAACGTATGAAAACAGTGGTGCAAATATACCGTGAATAAATTTACGAGTAAGGCGGATTCCATAATTTTTCCGGACCATTCAGTAAACCATCCTTGGAGAAAAACCTCCGTACCCCCACTTAAAGAAGTATAAATCTACTTTCTAGCGCCATAATCCAGACAATTGAATTTAAAATAAAATCGTCGACCCTCCCAAAGTCGACCGACTAATTTTCCTTCGAGTTAATACCATGATGGTATGACGTATTAAAGTAAGTAATAAATTAAGCATGCTTAGACCCGCGTGAAATTGGAACCAGCCACTCTCGTTTCTTTTCTCTAATTTTCCAAAAGCCAAATTAAGCCGTTTAAGTCGCGGTTTGCATATAAAAGAGCAGAAATTCGGCGAAGGCTTTTCGGGCTAGAACTTTAAAATTGCCTTTTTTAATGAGAAAAATAATTAGCTTTTACGTATTTGAGCTAAGATCTCTTGAATACCGTTCAACTTATAGGAAAAATTATACTAACCGTTTTTTTTTAACTGAAATGTCTGATCCTAGTATTTATCTGATCTAGTAGGTTATCTACACATTTTTCCTGCGGACCAATAAGAAGTGAGATATTTGGAAAAATATGCCAGGCATCAGCAATTACAGAAAAAGTGTTATGATTAACCCTGGAATGCTATTGTACGTAATATTTACGTGCGGACAGCACTGTTTAGCGTGTCACTTCAATTTTATTACCTTCTCCCACCTTAGCGCTCAATAGTGCTTTGAGCGGTCTATCAGGAGTATGACACGCCTGAACTAGTTCGATCTGTGTATTTACAGTATTGGTTGAAGCCGAATCTCTAAAAGCCGACAATTATTTTTTACGTAGCTATAGTATTAACCGTATATTATTTAGGACGTAATTTTGACGTGGTTATAGTGATAAGCAGTATTAGATTACCAAAAAATATCTCAAAAAAGTTTAACAGATAGACAACCTGGAAGAGCTGTTGTACCGGAGTAGTGACTCTGACGATAGCGTAGCCGATCCTAATTTTGCTCCTGATGAGAACGACATTGAGGAAACGTTTGAGAATAACTTAAAAAACACCTTTTGTTACCCAGGTACTTTTCAAATTTCTAAAAGAGGTCAAAACTCTAATATTGTTCAAGCTAGGTTGTCTACCCCAAGTACTTCGGTAAGTTTGTTTTTTGCTTTTTACGCCTTTGAAGTAAGTTTGTTTTTTGTAACGCCTGATGAAGTTACTCACTCTAGACTGCACAGTTGTTCCACAGGTTAAAAATTTACTAGGCAAAAATGGTTGTATGTGGAAAACTTAACCTAAAAAGAGAGAAAAAATACCATCCATAAATATTGATCATAGGAATTGCTACAACCAGTTACACACTTTCAGTGATTTTTCCTTGATACACTTTTAAACAAAGTCTTATTTTACACAAATCAGGAAATTATAAGACAAAATAAAAATTATAAAGTGGCATCACAAACTGTATCTGAAACAAATCTGGTCGAACTTAAATTGCTTTTGGGTCCATACATACTTTCTGCTTTAAAAGACAACCACTTATCAACAAAAGTTTGCTTCAATAAAACTTTTTCAAGCAAGGGACGCTTTGAATTTCTGACTGCGTAAAAGAAGTTTCAAACCAGGCACGTACAATTAGTAGGGTTTAGAGGAAAATGTCCCTTCAGGATGTACATTTCAAATAAACTGTCAAAGTATGGTCTAAAAATTGTAATGTTTTGTGATGTGGCGACGAAATATTTAATCAACGCCTCACCATATCTGGGTAAATCAACAAATACATATAGTAAATCATTAGTTGATTTTTTTGTGGAGCAGCTTACGAAGCCTATTCATTGAACTACAGAAACGTACCATGGATAATTGGTTTACGTCTGTGCCATTAGTAGTCTTACGGTAGTGGGCACTATTCGGAAGAATAAAGCCCATCTGCCACTACAAATAATAAAGAAAATAAAAATGAACGACAAGGAACTACAACTTTTGTATATAGTCACAAAAGTACTTTAGTTTCATATGAAGCAAAGCAAAATAAAACAGTAAATCTTATTTCCAGAATCCACACTACTATTGAAAAAATTAAACCTGATTTAAAAAAGCCATATATTATAGAAACTTACAATTCAACTAAAGGGTCAGTTGATACCTTTGATTAAATGTGCCAAAATATGTGCACTAACCGTAAAACTAAACGATGACCTTTGAGTTTTTGTTTTTATAACATGATTAACATGGCATCTATTAACTCGTATGTAATATATTTTCAGAATATTATTTAGCAAGGGGGAAAAACTAAACTGTAGACAAACTTATATATGACTGAACAAGAAAAATAGAACCTATTGCAGAGGATAACCAAAGAGAAAAAATTATTCAACTTGTCCTTCAGCTAAGAGACGTATGACAGTTACCTACTGTCCCAAATGCAAAAAACGGATTTGTGAAGAGCTTCAAATTAAAATATGTCAGTAATGTTTTTAGTTTTTTCTACCTTTTTTATCCACGTTTATAAATTTTATGTTCAATATATATTTATAAAAACAGTATTTTTTCAAGTCTTTTATTTTCTGCTAATCCTTTTAAGAGTTTAATGTTTCAAGTATTTTAATATATACGTAAATTTTACGTAGCAATAGTATTAGCAGCCCATGAATTAGCTATAGTATTCCAGGGTTAAGTATTGTGACATTTGCAAGAATCTTTCAGTTATATATTAAAAGTTAAATCTAAAAGTTGGGTACCTATCTATTTTTTTATTGGACGAACAGGGAATGAGATATTTAAGAACATATGCCAGACTCAACCATTTATAGGCCATGACTCCCTATTAAAGCTTGCGGTAAGTAAATCTATAATATTGTGACATTTACAAGAAAATTTCCAAACATCGTAATTCAAGAGAAAAGTCTAACCTACAAATTCGATATCTATATACTTATTGAACTAATAGGAAATAAGACACTTCAATTATCAGAAATGACTGTCTAGTGAAGCTTCCTACCAAGAAATCTGAAATATGATAACATTTACAAGAAAATTTTGTAGTAATCATTATTAAAGAGAAAAGTCTCATCTACAAAGTCGGTAAAAAAAATATCTAGAAAAAATTTTATCTAGATATTTTTTTATTGGGCCAATAAGAAATGAGATATTTAAGAAAATATATCAGATTCAACTAATTATACGAAATGACTGACTAGTGAAGCTTTCAGCCAAAAAATCGAAAATATCATTGATTCTAGTTCTATGGTTGGAACCTTTGGTTCACACTCAAATCACGAGACAATTTTACCATTAACCAAAACTCTTTATTTTACCCTCAACATGTGTTTTGGTAATGATTTTAGCATCTCTCAATTAAATTAAAACGCACTTTTATCTTCACGTTTTGGTTAGTGATAAGACCGTCTCATGATTTTCGATTCTACAAAAAAAATGTAGTTTTATCATTATTAAAGAGAAAAGTCTAATCTATAAACTTGGTAATCATGTACTTTTTAAATGGACCGGAGGGAATGAGATGTATACGAAAATGGGACAAGCATTATCAATTATAGGGAATGACAGCCTAGTGAAACTTCCAGTCAAGAAATTTGGAATATTTTCGATTTTACAATAAAATTTACAGTTATCTATATTTCACAGAAATATTTTATATACAAATTCTATATCTTGATATTTTTTTGTTAAAATAATGGGGAATGAGATATTTACTGATTGATTTCAATAGAGGAATTCACTGCCTTCTTAAGTTTTTCTGACAAAAAATGTGGAAATATTATTGCTTTTACAAAGAAATTGAGAGGCCTCTTTGAAAGGTTAAATAGGATTAAGCGGAGAAGAGGGTTTAAGAGCTATATACACGAAAGTTTTAAATAAAACCAGAAAGCACGTGCACTATAATTAAATACAAAAAAATTACATACTTTCATTTTCTTTCATAAAACATCAGTGTCGCTATAATTACTACTTAAAATCTATTCTCTTGAGAGAATTATAATTAAAAAAGGACTTTTTTTGTGGCTCACGCCCCCTAGATTTGACGGCTGAGGGCTTTTAGTTACTTGCTATTGTATTGTAGTAGTTAACGGGTGTACAAAAGATGGTAAGTATTTATTATATTCTTAAAAACTACCTATTTATTCAAATTATATTTTTTTAAATAAAAAAACAGCTACAACAACGTGCTAACATTTAAGTGATAAGGTGATTCCTGAACCCATTTAAAGAAAAAAAGTATTTATGAACATATGTCCTAAAAATCTTAACTCTTAAGATACAGGGTGTTAAAGTTTTAAAAAAATCAGTTTTTTAATAATAAACAATATTGTAGACATTTTTATGGTATTTGGTACATGTATTCCATGCATCAAGACGTCGTATTTTTTGATGTGCAAAAAGAAATATTTCCTTTGCCAGTGGTGTCCCTACAGGCTTTGTATTAAATATAATAAAAAATGAAAGAAATACTACGCCATTGCTTTTTCTTTAAATAAAAATTATTTTTATTTTATCTATTTTTAAAATCCTCAATCACTTTTTAGCAAATTTCATCTCTTGGTTTTTTTTTGTCCGACGCATGAAATAAGAGATATACAGTAAGAAACATGCATAGGCGACTCCGCGACTTTATTTGCGATATTTATAAGGGCGCTTTACGGCACTTTTTTACTCCCATTTACTTTTTAAACGCGTTAAGAACATGAGTAATTCTTAAATTCTTTGAATTTTTTAACTCTTCATACTTCTTGTAATAAATCTGATCCCTTAATTTGCTTGCAATCGACGAACAAACATTTTTGTAGTAAAATTATTTTTATTTTTTTAAGCGAAAACCATGCGTCGGACAAAAGAAAACTAAGAGATCAAATTTGCTAAAAAGTAATAGAGGATTTTAAAAATAATTTTTGTTTTAAGAAAAAGCAGTGACGTAATATTTTTTTCACTAAAAATATTCAATAGAAACTCTGTTGGGATGCCACTGGCAGAGAATTTTTTTTGCACATCAAGCTTGCGTCTTGATGCATAGAATACATGTACTGAATTTCATAAAAATGTCTATAATATTGTTTAAGTTATTATTAAGAAACCGATTTTTTTTGAGAACTTTAACAACCTGTATCTCAAAAGTTAAGACGTTCAGGACAAATGTTTATAGGAACTTTTCATTTTAAAATGGGTTCAGGAATTACCCCCTTAAATATTATATATTAAAAACGTAATAAAATATGCTATTTTATACAGGGTGTACTTTTTTAGGCGCCATATAAAAAAAATAAGTTGATGATGTTTTCTTCGAAACGAAACGTAGTACGAAAAATCTCGCAATATTATTTTTTAGAGCTTAAAAAGTGGCCATGAGAAAGTGTCTTTTGTTTTTCCATATCTCTTTAAACAACGCCAGAAAAAAATAAAAACGAAATCGGCAAATTTCGGTTTTTCTCGAATATCTCCGGATCTACTCAAAATTTTAAAACTTTCTAAACGGCGTATTGTTAGACTCTAAAATGCGGAACTTTTCTCTAATTTAATCAACCTCGTATCTCCTATAGCTGCCGAGATCCCCATGATAGACATATTTATCTTGGACCCACTATATGATAATTATACCCAAGAGCGATGGCTTGATCATCCCTAATGATCGAAACTCTGGTTTCAGTGTCAATTCCGGATTTTACTTATTTTTCATAAGATGCATCCAGTGTGGTGGACATCTGTTTTTTACTCGAAACTATAATTGTTGGACTGATTTTGAGCTGACCGATATTTCGGTGAAAATCCATGCCGATTGACCAGGCACAACACTTAACATATCAGCTTCTTGAATAATAATAATCTTTTTGTTAGGTTTTTATTTGGAAAATCTATACTTTCAAACAAAGTGGGAATTGCGAAAAATAAATTACCACATAATATTAACTTTGAGAATATGACTTTGGTGCATATCCGGCTGTATGGACAATAAAATTAATGTTTTTTTTAAGAAACCTCTCAAAAAATCTATAGTTAACCATATTTTAACTGAAAATATTAAAAGCAAAGTTTAAAACAAATTTCCAAAATGTATTGATAAAATGCTGTAAACAATAATAAACTCATCGATATGGAGCTCTTTTTCAGCTGCTTTTTCCTATACATGCAGAGATTACAGTTTTCTCACAATATAAAAAAATCAAAAATCAAAATAAACCTATCGACATGGGACTCTTGTTCAGCTACTTTTGATCAAATAATTAAATGGTAGAATCCATATTTTTGCATCCATGACCATATTCTTAAAATCAAAAATTTGAAAATCAAATAAACTGATAAAATAAGTCAATCAATGGTAAATGAAAGATTTTTTCTAGAATTATCCAAAATCAGCTTTTCTCCGAATGTCTTTAATATGCTGTGCTACCATGGGCATATTCCCCCACCAATTCATCTTTCAAAACCATCAAATTAGACAAACTTGCTACAACATTTATTCGAAAACTTGCTTTGGATACATGATATTGTTCATACTCGCATGCTATTTGGAACTAATTGTAATTGTAACCAGCGATCAAATTAACTTCACAGAACTCTTCAAGAATCTTATTATTACTCCTCTGTGTACCATCACTTTGATTAGAATTTGCTTAGTCTGGTCACAAGGCTTCAGGAGGTTAATTAATAACATAATTAATAGTGAGGAAAGTATGGAGGGTGAAGAACAAGTTAAAAAAATCGAAAGAATATTTATTAAGGAGATAAATAAAAATATCAAGTTCTACCTCTTTATAATGGTTTCGACAGAGATCTCATATTCTATGAGGCCATTTTTTGAGAATGAGGAGCAGGTGGTTGTGGATAATAACACCTATTTAGTGAGGAGTTTACCCTTATCCACGTGGTTTCCTTTTGATGCTAGAAAGAATTTTGTGGTGAGTAGTACTTAACGGTGAATCCAATTTCATAGCAAAAAAATAAAAATAAATCCATCTCTTTTTCTAGAAAGCATATGTCATTCAAGTAATTGACATATTCTTTGCCTCCTGCTACGACTCCTACTCGGAATTCCTATTGGTGTCAGTGTTGGCTTATCCGATAGTGCGCCTAAAGGTGTTGCAACATGTTTTTCAGCATTTCGACACGTACAAGTTAAAATCCATGGAAAGTGATGGTGTGGAAGATCCAGAGCTCGGATCTGTGCTTTTTATGAAAAAGTGTGTTAGATGGCATTTGTCGATTATTAGGTAATCATCAGCTTAATCTTTTCGATACAAGATTGTAAAAACTAGTCAGAAGTCTGACACCTAAATTTATATTTAGTCAGTGTCTATAATTTCCTAAAAAAATATATTTATTAAATTTAGTAGAGTAGGATCTATAACTTTACATATTTTACAACAGTCTTTACATATTTTTTGATAAAATCAAAAGGAAAACAGTTATCTAGATAATTATGATCAGATCAGCGGCAAGTTATATAAGCCAACAACTGTTCACTCAATTTATTTGAGATATAGATTTAATCGAAATTTACTGAAAAGCGTTGATCTTATAAAAAAAATGGTAAGAAGCGATTGAGAAGAATGAGATCTATATTATAGTCTAGATAACTCCCATATATAGACCCACTTAGATAACTCCAGAGAAACCAGTTATTCGGAAAAATCGGTTGTGTAAACAAAAGCCATCAAGTGTTGGGTTCAATAAGTCGAGATATTTGGAAAACCGCTGAAGCTATGAGAGGTATGATAAGAAGTGATAAATGTATTCATAAAAATAAACTCATCAAGTACTGGACCCATTTGGTTTATCCAGGGTGATTCATTTAGAATGGGCAATCTCTGAACTGGAGATACTACACACCAAAATATGGCGATTGAGCTTACCATGTCTTATACAAATGTTGCAGATTTACGAGATACAGGGTATGGAATTTTAATTTGAAATTTCTTAATAAATTTGGTGATTTTAAGCAGTATCGTCTTGAAACTTGGCCACTTTATGTGTTTTGACATGAAAATTACGAATTTTGTAATGAATTTAGCATTATTTATAAAGGGCATCAGTTAAACCCTGTTACTTAGGTAATTTACAATATATCTTTCTTGCCTAATCAGTTATGGCTAAAACGATTAGAAAATCTAAAAGGCAGTTCAATTTTGAATAAATGTAACTCTATCAGTTTTTAAGTTATTTGCATTTTAAACATTCAGCGTAAAAAATCCTAAGCCACCGTTATTACATTGACTTAATGGGAATTTATTGTTTTAAATTACTACTATGCTGGCTAACTACAGTAAAGACAACAAATAACAATCAGTAACAATATTAAAAGAAAACTATTAAAGTAAATGCTCAAAATGCCCGACTTCCACTTCAATACAATTTGTAAGGCGTCTCCTTAAAGATCTTTGAATACTAAATAACATTTGTCGAGTATCTTTGATAATATTAGCAGCTTCTTGAATTTTCTGTCGTAATTCTTCGATGGAATTAATTGTATCTTTGTAAACCATGTCCTTCATGTGTGACATATTGAGAAGTCTAGAGGGTTTAAGTCTGGCCTTCTAGGTGGCCAAACAAATTCACTGCCACGCTTAATCCACCCCAGTCAGGAAAATGTTCATTCAGGTATCGCCGTACTGGCAGAGTGAAAATGTGGCAGCGCCCCCGTCTTGTATAAACCACATGTTCCGCCTTAGGCTAGTGGTCACGAACTTAATAAATATACCTGGATTGCCAATTCACTGAAAAGTAAATGACCACTACTAGAGGGTCGCCATTTTGCGTGATTGTGTCCTTTCGATGTTGGTCACTCTGACAAATCTGAGTTGTTCTAATTGTGGGGAAACAAAACAATTAAAGTTTTTGAGAGGTTATGTTTACAAAAATACAAAATAGAAAGTTACGTTGCATTTAGTTAAGAATTTAAGATAGTTGCGTTAAATCTGTAATTTTGCTTGTACTTCTTTAAGAATTTCGTTAAAATTTATGAAAGAAAGTAATCCTCACCTAGATTAGATTAGATTAGATTAAAATAAGGGTGAAGTTTCACTGCGACCTAAAAGATCTATTGTGTGCCCCTTTCTAATTACTGCTTGATGTTATTCTCAAGTCAAATTACTTCGTACAATCCTATGGCTTTAATAAAGGCTAGTAGTTGTGACGGTTCCAGTAATGAGATATTTCCTTCTGGAATTTCATAATTACCGAGGTGCATGGCACGACTTTCGGCAACTGTTTCGCATGCAGTTACTAGGTGTTCTGGGGTCTCTTCCTCTTCCCCACAGAATCTGCATTCACCTGTCTGTTCTAGTTTTAGTTTCCTGCGGTGTTCTCGAAGGTGACAGTGCCCTGTTAGGAATCCTGTTACAATCCGTAGTTTAGTTTTAGTTAAACTTACTAGAGCTTTAGATTTTTTTGGGTCGAGGGTTCCAAGGAACATCTTGGAGTGTCTCAACCCTGGATGATCATCCCAGAGGCTTTCTCTGAGTTGATCCTCCATTTTTGTAAGCTCATATAGGTAAGTATTCTTTCCTATGCCGCAGAAAGGTTCCGGTCCTACAAATTGAGAACCAGATCCCTTTTTTGCCAGAATATTGGCTTCTTCGTTACCTTGCACGCCTGTATGTCCAGGTACCCACAATATTGTGACTTTATTTCTCTTTCCTACCTCATTAAGTTTGCCCAAACAGTCTCTTACCATTTTAGAACTGATGACATGTGAACTCAGTGCTGCTATGGCTGCTTGACTGTCGGTGAAGATTGCGATGTCCTGCTTGAGGTAGTCTTTGTTCAGGATTAATTGAGCGCATCTCTCTATAGCGTGTATTTCCGCTTGAAAGACACTGGTGTATTTTCCCAGTGGCTCTGAGTATTTGGTGCCAGGCCCAAATACTCCAGCTCCTGTTCCTTTTTCGGTTTTAGAACCATCTGTGTACCATTTGATAGTATTCTGTTTAAGTGAGCGGGCGACAGATCCATTTTCCCAGTCTTTGCTGTCAATTTTTGTACTGAAATTCCTAACAAAGTGATATTCCCGAGTTATATCGTCCTTGGGAAGATCGAACAGGGGAATGGATCTTGTTTGAGATACCCAGGCTCTCTGATCAATGTCCCTACTATTTGTTCTATCCCTTGCTAATCTGAACATGGCCCTTTTAGCAGCTCCCTCTACTGCCAGGTGAAGAGGTGCCAGGTCAACTATGACCTCCAGTGCTGCTGTGGGGCATGTTTTCATAGCTCCTGTAATGCATACGCATGCAAGTCTTTGAACCTTGTCAAGTTTACGCCTTACTGTACTTAACTTTGTAGTGTCATGCCACACCACTGCCCCATATGTGATTATGGGTTTAACCATCATGGTGTACATCCATCGCAGTATTTTTGGGGAGCATCCCCAGTTTTTACCCGCTAGGTTCCTACAGATCATAATGGCTTTAGTGGCCTTGTTTACTGTGAATTCTAGATGCTTGTTCCAACTAAGCTTACTATCCAGTGTCACTCCTA